>NC_135953.1:134878943-135006443 GCF_053455715.1 Rhinoraja longicauda | reverse complement strand
AATTTTCGCATTTTTCTATATTACAAAAATATTACTAAAGCAGAGTGAAGAATTGGTTCTCCAACGTGTACCTTTATTGCCCTGGCCTACATTCGAAGCAACGGTCAAGAAAGCACACCAATGCCTCTACTTCCTCAGAAGGCTTCGGAAGTTTTGCGTGTCCCCGACAACTCTCACCAACTACTACAGAAGCGCCAAAGAAGGCAGCTTATCGCGATGCATTAGGGAACAGCTCCATCCAAGACCGCAAGAATTTCCAATAAAATTTGGAGGATTTTGGAAAGATATTTATTATGTTGTTTACAGTGTACCTATGTTTACGTATTCTGTTATGGTGCTTCAAGTAAGATTTCCATTGTTCTACCTGGGACATATGACGAGCTTGAAAACAATACCACCTAGCTCTACTCCCTGGTCTTGTTTCAATACTTTGAGATGCCTGCTTTCGAGGTTGGGTCTCAGAAGCATGTGGCAGGGCAGGGATCACTGCTACTCTCTGGATCATGTATTTTGTGCCACACCTGTGGTCTTGATGTCAAATTCGCTTTAGTACAGTTAACCGAAGGCGATGCTGACACATCGGAGGTGGTGGGGAAATGCATCGGCACTGACTGATGTGGTAAGAGCTGGCTCCTGAGAAGAGGATAGCAGTTCATGCCATATGCTTTGGTCAGTGCTTTATTGCAGACAAGAAGGTGTCAGGATGCCCAGAATCGGAATCGGAATCAGAATCGGAATCAATTTATTGACCAAGTATGTACACATACAAAGAATTTGACTTGGTGCTTTGTTCGCACATGGTAAAAACACGATATGCAGCAGACAATTAAAAATAAAACATTATAATTTAAACAGGTGAAAATAAAGTACCAGAGTAAAAAGAGGCTACAGAATTTTTGGCTGTTGAGTAGAGCTACTGCTCGTGGGAAGAAGCTGTTTTATGTCTGGCTGTGGCGGCTTTGATAGTCTGAAGTCATCTCCCAGGTGCACTCCATCCTTGCTGATGGAAGATTGTTACCTATAAGCTGCTTCATCGGTTCAAGGTGTTGACTGCCTAATTTAGTGAATGTATTGTGTTTTTGGACTGTGGATGCAGCCCAGTCCATCACGCGAACCAACATCCCTTCCATTGACTCCACCTACACTTCACGCTGCCTCGGCAAGGCCAGCAGCACAATAATGGATGAATGGCACCCTCTTCTCCCCTCTCCCATCAGGCAAGAGCTTAGTTCAAATTTACTTTTGTTTAATGTCACATTTGCTAAGGTGTACGTAACAATAAACTAAACTTAAAAATTGAACATTTCTCACACTCAACCCGAAGCTTTTCTTGGTACAGCCCACGTCCTTTGTGTGAGGAGTACAGACCTGAAAACTTACAATGGTTATTTTCTTTTGTTACTTCCCACGAGACCTGCCTGAAGCAAGTGTAGGTGAATGTTCCTCTCATCCTACATGGCTGTTAGCTGAAGCTATATGTGTCTGCATATGGCTTACATAACATTAACTGTATTCCCACTTAAGATTTATACATGTGATCGACTCCCCTCTATGTGTGCATCGTTTCATTGTAGGTATTGAAATGACTTGAACTGATTGCTTGTGTTACAAAACGTATCGCAGATGTTCATTTAATACTTTCTAACAGTGAAAAATCTTCTGAACTCGTAAACTCCATCACCAAGAAGGACTAAACCATCAGGCTCACAGGAGCACCACCGTCACCAGGTTCCCCTGCAAGTTACAAATATCTCGATTTGGCAATGTATTCCTTTTCCTTAATTATCACCAGGAGTAAATCCTGCAACTCCCGGCGGCTCCCGGTAAATCCTTGGGCGCAGCGGTAGAGTTGCTGCCTTAAGGGCCTGTCCCACTTAGGCGATTGTTTAGGCGACTGCCGGCGACTGTCAAAGTCGTAGCAGATCGCCAAAATGTTCTTTTACCCGACGACAATGACCACGACAATGCCGAGTCAGGTCGAGATTACACCGTCTACGGAAACATCGCAAAATTCCCACGCTGTCAATGCTTCTCCGGCGTCCTAATTTTCGCTGAAATCACTGACAAGTCGGTAATTACTTGAGAGTTTTGAAATATAACATCTTGCCCGGGTTACTTAAAAACCAAGCTTCACGGTAACAAGGCATAAACTGGATTGACTTTCAGTTTTCTAATGGCACTATTAAGAAATTTAATTTAAAAAGTGGTTAAATGGATTTTTGTGAAAAGTGTGTGGGCATTCTTTGAAAATGTACAAAGAGATGCATATTTGGTTTCTGGGTTGCATATCTGGGTTGGGAGCCCACTTTAAATGTAACGGCTGATGGCCATAAACATTGCAAAAATTCCTATGCTTACCTGACTGTCAAACTGTCGCCTCCAATCTACCTGTCAAATGTCCTGACGGTAAATAAATTGGTTAAACACAAGCATTTAATGGTATTTTGAAATGACTTTACTTAATTTAATATTACGTGCTTCTAAATGCATCTAAGAGAACCTAGCAAACCTGGGGACAGCATGCAACAGCGCCCGCAATAAGCAACGATACCTGGCGACAAGCCAGCTGTCGCCGAGAAATTTCACTCCAGTTGATTTCTCAGCGACGCGCCGAGATCCCCAACGATCTTTGGAAGACTCCTCACGATCATGCCCGCGACACCCCGGCGAACTGTCGGCGACAGCCTAGTCGCCGGCAGTCGCCTTAAAATCACCTAAGTGGGACATGCCCTTTACAGCGCTTGCAGCGCCAGAGACCTGGGTTCAATCCCGACTACAGGTGCTGCCTGTACAGAGTTTGTACGTTCTCCCCGTGACCCCGCCTCACAGTCCAAAGAAGTACAGGTTTGTAGTTTAATTAGCTTGGTATAAGTGTAAATTATTTGTGTGTAGGATGGTGTTAGTGTGCGGGGATCGCTGGTCGGTGCGTACTCAGTGGGCCGAAGGGCTTGTTTCCGCGCTGTATCTCCAAGCTAAAATAAAACAGAAACTAAACTCCCTTTCCGAAAGCATTGTGACAGCACTTTCATCAGAAGCACTGCGATGTTTCAAGGTGTCTCAGTTCAAGGTGATCTTCTCAAGAGCAATTAGGAACGGCAATAAATGCTGGTCTTGTCACAAGTGAATTAAAATAAAAGGCACAACAAAGAAAATGCTCTGTCCTTCTCCGGGTAAATGATTTTGTTTAATAAACCACTTTGTTTAACTTCTTGGCAATCTTCCCGAATCCTCAATTGTGGCTCTGATATATGGTGTCAGGAGTGCTGGTTAATGAAACTTTGAAATTTAGACGCCCTGCTTGAAAATTGCAACGTGTCATTGGCGTGCAATAGGAACAGCAGCCTGTGTGACCGTGGAAATACGATGAGGATTTCCAGACAAAGAATGGGACGAGTGGAAAGAAAACTTTGCACTACATCACAGCAAACTCAAAAGGCCAAAGAAAATGTTCCGTTATATTTTATCAGTTGCAAGCTCAGAGATTTGTTTCGTGCCAAAAAGCCCTAAAATGTGGCTCTGAGACAATAGACAATAGACAATAGGTGCAGGAGGAAGCCATTCGGCCCTTCGAGCCAGCAGCACCATTCAATGTGATCATGGCTGATCATTCTCAATCAGTACCCCGTTCCTGCCTTCTCCCCATACCCCCTGACTCCGCTATCCTTAAGAGCTCTATCTAGCTCTCTCTTGAATGCATTCAGAGAACTGGCCTCCACTGCCTTCTGAGGCAGAGAATTCCACAGATTCACAACTCTCTGACTGAAAAGTTTTTCCTCATCTCAGTTCTAAATGGCCTACCCCTTATTCTTAAACTGTGGCCCCTTGTTCTGAGGAACCCATTAGATGCATTACAAGCGCACTGCAGCCCACTTAGAAATGAAACAGTTGGACGTTACCTGCTCCGAAATGCAGTTGAAAATATCAATGCTTGCCCTTGCACTGTCATCCTTTGACGCAGTCTGTCGGGAGCAGAGAGAATCTTTTGATGCTTTTCCAACTGAGTTAAGACTGGTGGCATATAATTGCAGTTTTGCAAATTTGCAGTATTGGAAATTGGTTTTTTTTTGTAAGATAAGAAATAAGTACGCTTGATATTGATCCTAAAATAATTTCTACAAACGCTGAACAATAAAAATGACATTGTAACTCAACACACCCTGGACCAGTGTACGGACAAACACAGAGTTAGATTCATTTGAACACTGTGTATCTGCTGCCAAAGATCAGTTTTGTGACAGGACAAGCAATGGAATTTCAAGTTGACTGAGCAGCAATGTGAAATATCATCCTGAAGCAAGTCATCAGTCTCGTGGTGTAGTTGGTGTAGTTAAACTAATGGTTTGTGCGATTTTGCTCGACACGAACTGCACCATACCGGGATGGAAGATGTACTCTGTAAGTGGTGAACTCAACTAATCAAAGAAGCTATGCTGTGTATTTCATTGAAGAGAACAAGAAAGATATCACACGAGAAAGATGTTACATGTATTACTGCACCGCAGGCAGGACTGGTAAAGATGCGCCACAGGACCTAGAGTGAGGTTGACCTCCAGTCCTGGACAGGACCCACAGTGAGTCTTTAATTGTCACATGTACCAATCAAGGGACAGCAAT
Organism: Rhinoraja longicauda; assembly: GCF_053455715.1. Lineage (NCBI taxonomy): Eukaryota > Metazoa > Chordata > Chondrichthyes > Rajiformes > Arhynchobatidae > Rhinoraja > Rhinoraja longicauda. The sequence continues at coordinate 135,001,829 of NC_135953.1, read as the reverse complement.
ATGCGAATTACCATACAGCCATATGGAAAAAAAGCAGCAAGACACACAACTACATAAAGGTTAACATAAACATCCACCACATTCCTCACTGTGATGGAAGGCAATAAAGTCCACCCTTCTTCCTCTTTATTCTCCCGCAGTTGGGGCAGTCGAACCGTCCGCAGTCAGGGCGATCAGGGCGATCGGAGCACCCGCGTCGGGGCGATCGAAACTCCCGCGTCGGAGCGGTCGAAACTCCCGCGGCTTGGAGTTCCCGAAGTCGGTCTCTGCCCAGAGACGGCGGTCTCTGTGATGTTAAAGTTCACAAGCACCCATGGTTGTAGCTCCGAGGTCGATCCCTGGCAAAGGATCGCAGGCTCCGCGATGTTAAAGTCCCGCGGTGGAGCTCTCGTCCGTCTCCAGCAAAATCCGCCAACTCCTCGATGTAAGGCCGCAGTGCGGACGGAGATATGATATGGGAAAAAAAGTCGCATCTCCGTCGAGGTAAGAGATTAGACAATAATGTTTCTGATTATGAGTGTCTGTCTGCCATTTCACAATCTCCCATTATTTGAATGACCCCCTAATAGGTCTTTTTCATTTGGTTCACTAATCTTCCCTAATAAATATAAGCTACACCAAGAAAACATTACATCCTGACCAGCTTGAAGAAGATTAATCAAGACATTTATGGAGGATCAATCAATTGAGAATAACGCAATAATTGAACCAGTTAACTTGTATTAACAGTTAACAAATAACATGTTTCAGTTCATCAGGTTTTCCAAGAAACCCTTTTCTAGAGATTTACAAATATTGAGAAGTACATTTTTATTCTTATACTGTCTTGAGAAAAACCTTCTGCTTATCCTGATAGATGTAATATCTCTGTTCTAATATCATCTTTGTAAATCTCTTTTCACAATTTCACCTGTACTCTTTTTTAATCTTTTCTTTGCAATGCTGAAGATGAGAGCTGTTAGCAGTACTCTATGTCTTGAGATCTCCAAAAATCGTACACTGGGTAAAAATAAATATTTGAAGAAACTAGAGGCTACATATTTATGGACTAAAACAATTCAAAAACAAGCATGGTGAAACTAGGTGGATCAACAGATTATGCTACATATTACTGTGGAATATTTCATAAGGGGAGCAAGAATAAAGATAATACAAAATCAAAAGAGAGTGGATGTAAGAAATTTGAAATAAAAGTGGAACTTACCAGATATGCTAGTAAGAGCAGCACAGTAGTGCATCTGGTAAAGCTGCCGCCACTCAATGGCAGAGACGGGGCGGCACGGTGGCGCAGCGGTAGAGTTGCTGCCTTACAGCGCTTGCAGCGCCAGAGACCCGGGTTCGATCCCGACTATGGGTGCTGTCTGTACGGAGTTTGTACGTTCTCCCCATGACTGTGGGCTTTCTCAGAGATCTTTGGTTTCCTCCCACACTCCAAAGACGTGCAGGTTTGTAGATAAATTGGCTTGGTATAAGTGTAAAATTGATCCTAGCGTGTGTAGGGCAATGTTAACGTGTGGAGATCGCTGGTCGGTGCGGACTCGGTGGGCCGAAGGACCTGTTTCTGCACTGCGCCCCTCAACTAAACTAAACTCAGTTTGACCGTGATGGTGCGGAGTTTGCACATTCTCCCAGCGATGGAAGGCCCCGCGGCCGAGCCGTGCGCAGCTAAGTCCCGCGGCCGAGTCGCAACGGCCGATGGAAGGCCCCGCGGCCAAGCCGCACCAGGCGATGTTAAGTCCAGCGGCCGAGCCGGGCGATGGAAGTCCAGCGGCCGAGCCATGCGCAGCTAAGTCCCGCGGCCGAGCCGCACCGGGCGATGTTAGGCCCCGCGGCCGAGCCGCACCGGGCGATGGAAGGCCCTGCGGCCGAGCCGCACCGGGCGATGTTAAGTCCAGCGGCCGAGCCGTGCGCAGCTAAGTCCCGCGGCCGAGCCGCACCGGGCGATGTTAGGCCCCGCGGCCGAGCCGCACCGGGCGATGAAAAGTCCCGCGGCCGAGCCGTGCGCAGCTAAGTCCCGCGGCCGAGCCGCACCGGGCGATGTTAGGCCCCGCGGCCCAGCCGCACCGGGCGATGGAAGGCCCCGCGGCCGAGCCGCACCGGGCGATGTTAGGTCCCGCGGCCGAGCCGCACCGGGTGATGGAAGGCCCCGCGGCCGAGCCGCACCCCGCGCCGTGAGGAAGAGACCTAAAAGAGAAAGGTTTCCCCCACCCACACCACCACCCCCCACACATACACAACCAAAAAAAAAAACAAACCCATCCCAACACCGACACACAACAAAAAGAAAAAGGAAAAAATACGAACAGACTGCTAGCGAGCCGCAGCCGTTAGGCGCCGCCACTGGTGATCGATGGTCAGCACAATCTCGGTGGGCCGAAGGGCTGTTTCCCATTCTGCATCTTTCAATTCAATTTAAACAAAAATACTCGACAGGTCAGGCAGCGTCAGTGCAGAGAGAAATATCTCTTGCTGATGACCTTTAGTTGGAATGCAAACAAACTTTTCCAGCAGCACTTCTGACCCTTCTAACTTTGCAGCTGTAAAAAAGGTGAATTGCATTATCACATTTTCTTTTATAAATTGAAGGGTACTGATGTCAGCCAGCAGACACACATCATTATCTGCTCATTTGCTAAACTCAAGCTGTCAGATGTTAATTTTTTTTCAGCAGTCGCGCTGTTGAAATATTGATGATCTTGCCATTTAGAAAATGGAACACATCATTGGACTAATTAACACCATGCCAAGACTGCCCATCATTTTAATATATCACGAGAGTGCTTTGGGTTGGAGGATTTCTGTGTGTTTAAATAATTAGCATGACCAAGATAAGTCATTTTATGTATTCGGGCTGAAAAACTAGTACAGTTCAGTAGCTGATATTTTAACTGAGAATTGCAATGCTCCTGAGAGCTCCGTGGTTGTGACCAAAGATACTAGAGGAACAAGATAGACCATCCGACCCTCAAAACCGTAGTACGTCATGACGCCATTTTAGTAGGCAGAAACTTGCAGAAACATTTAAAAAGAAAAATAACAAAAATCTGTGAATTCATAGATGAGATATATTCTGCATTTTAATGGTATCATCACACATATTGTTCTGCCAAAACATTGATTACACTGCGAGAGGCATATCGAACGGCGGGTTTTGCCTACTAAAATGGCGGACGTTACGCTCCTTTGCGTACTACACTTCAGTATAGGCGATTTCAGCGGAGTGTTCCTCTAGTATGTTTGGATTACAAAACGTTACATTCCAGTAGATATTTCAAATACCTAATAATTATCAATAATAGTTATGGCCCCACCCCACAATGTATTTAGATTATTGAAATTAATTAAGTAATTAGACGAGATGAAAAATTGAACAGAGTAGGCTGCCCTCCATTTCTAGTTTGTAAACCACTGAATTGACCTCATTGAAAAGTACAAATTCAGCAGGTAGGATGTTTCTCCTGACTCGGGAGTTTAGAACATAGGATCACAGTCTTAAAATAAGGAATAGGCCATTTAGGTCTGATATCAGGAGAATCTCTGTTCTCAAGGGTGCTGTTTCTTTACATTTTTGTCCACCCAGGAGTACTGCAGAGGCCCAGTCACTGATTTAATTCCAACCTAATTGACAGATTTTTGGGATATTAAAGGAATCAAGGGAAATGGGGGATAAGGTAGGAAAATGGTATTGATGTGGAAGGGCAGCCACAGTCACAGGGAATTGGTAGTGCAGAGGTCAAATAGTTTGACCCGGCTCCCATCTATATACTAAAACTCATTCGTTTGTTTGTTTGTTTGTTCCTGAACTACAGCCAAAACGGTACACGATAGTGGAACAACTTTAGGCCCACCTTACTCACCGTCGTCCCTTTGGTACTAATGGAAGAAGTTACATTGAAATCGGTGATATATTTTTTAAGTTATTCACATTTTAAAGTTTAAATCTATCTCCTAGGGAGGGAGGGGGAGGTGGAGGGAGGGAGGGAGGGATGGGGGTTGAAGGGAGGGGGAAGGGGGAGGGGGGGAGAGAGGGGAGGGGGAGAGGAGGGGGTGAGGAGGGGAGAGGGGGGGAGAGGGAGAGGGGGGAGAGAGGGGGATAGGGGAGAGGGGGGAGAGGAAGAAGGGGAGAGGGGAGAGGGGGAGAGGGGGGAGGGAGGGAAGGGGGAGAGGGGGGGGAGGGTGTGAGGAGGAGGGGAAGAGGGGATAGGGGAGGGGTGAGGGGGGGAGAGGGGGAGAGGGGGGTAGGGAGGGAAGGGGGAGGGAGGGAAGGGGAGAGAGGGGGGGAGGGCGGGGGGGAGAGGGGAGGTGGGAAGGGGGGGGAGGAGAGGGTGCTGCACCAATGCAAGAGGTTTGGGCCCAACAGGTCCACTTGGTCTAGGTTCTTATATTTCGTGCCATGTTGCTAAACAAAATGACCTTTTGTTTATTTCAATTTCAATCAGTGAGAAGTTGTTACTTAACTCACAAACTTGCATTTCCTCACAAATTGAGCCAGATTGTTGATAATGCATTGGACATTAAAGAAACTTACTTATGATTTTAAAAGTATTTAGTGTAATGATCATATGTGGATAAGAGATAAAAGCGAAGGAAGGATTTCAGCTATTTTCCCAGGTTAATTATGATGTAAGCTTTGGCACACGATTCTTGTTTTCACTTGTGTTCCTTATCTCAGTTTATCACCTTGTGACTGGAATCTGAGAGGTGGGGGAAATCAATTAAAATCCTTTCCTTTTTTAGGTGGAGGCGATCGGCTGTCAGGAAAGGAAAATACGCATGGGTGGAACGGAAAGGCAGTGATGGGAAGATATCACGGCAGGAGTAATTACTGCAACAAAATTAAAGCAGATAAACGTACCTTGGTCAAGACAAGACAGATACTAAAAGTGCTTGGAAATGATAGAAACTGTGTTACAGCCACAGTTTATGCAAGTGAGAAATGAGAATACTGGACTTGCTGTCTCAGAAAATGCAGATAAAGGGCTTGGCATACCTCACCACCCCCAGGGGACTGCTATTTAAGGATTTTTATGAAGAACGTCATCATTTCCAAAGTCAAGGGATTTTAAAGAAGGCAGAGAGCTTTCACGAATGGTCATCAATTCCCCAATTAAATTATTTACAGCAAAATTCACTGGATGAGCATGTCACCTTTTGTGAATTGGAAGTTTTTAGAGAGCCTACAAATGAGAATATTACCATGTTCTGATGGGTGTGCAGTCAAATTCTGTTGACATTTTCTTTTCCTCTTAAAAAAAAAATATTCAGGTCAAAAATCTTTCATGGGTGGCATGCTTTTCAGTTTAATGCCATCAACGAGGATTTCGTAGTCAGCTTGCTTCAAAGTAGCTGTCAGAGTTGCATAGGATAATCAGACTTTGATCTTCATCTGTCCATGAGGATCCACAACTTAGGGTGAATACCTTAACCGCCCCTCCAGAAGTCTCGGCCAAAGTCACATACATCATGAACTTGGAGGCTGATTTAGCCATTGGCGGGTGCGTTATAATGAAAGTGTAGCCTTAATTTTTTATGATAAATTTCCTTTTGCATGCTTTAAAATATTGATGAAAAGTTAATGAAAATGCTGCTGTGCCTCACATAACAGTTCAAGTATTTGCAGAAAGAACTCAAATGGACTTATAGGCTGGGCATTGGTATCAGAACTCAGGCATCAGAGTTTGAACAACAACGTATTTTGGGGCGGCACGGTGGCGCAACGGTAGAGTTGCTGCCTTACAGCGAATGCAGCGCCGGAGACTCAGGTTCGATCCCGACTACGGGTGCTGTACTGTAAGGAGTTTGTACGTTCTCCCCGCGACCTGCGTGGGTTTTCTCCGAGATCTTCGGTTTCCTCCCACACTCCAAAGACGTACAGGTATGTAGGTTAATTGACTGGGTAATATGTAAAAAATTGTCCCTAGTGTGTGTAGGATAGTGTTAATGTGCGGGGATCGCTGGGCGGCGCGGACTTGGTGGGCCGAAAAGGCCTGTTTCCGCGCTGTATCCGAAATATGAAATATAATATGAAAGTACCCGTCGATCTGTGTACCTATAAGTATAAGAAAATAACTGCAGATGCTGGTACAAATCGATTTATTCACAAAATGCTGGAGTAACTCAGCAGGTCAGGCAGCATCTCAGGAGAGAAGGAATGGGTGACGTTTCGGGTCGAGACCCTTCTTCAGACCTGTGTACCTACCTATTTACGCTAAGTTTTAAATCAGATGGTTGCAAAATAATTTACCCCATTAAAAATTAAGCAGAGCATATTTTGTTTCCAAATCATGGGATGACCTCACTGATCATTGGAGGTGTAAAATTAGAATTGAGAACATGTCATGTTATTATCGAGAAGTGTTAAGTAAGTCCAAGGATTGTGATTTGTTTTTCATTAAAGTACAGAAGGATTGATACAATTCAATTTCATGCTTCTCCAAGATGAAGCTACAACGAACAGATTAACCAGATGTTAGTGAACACATAATGAAGACAATCAAATTGTGTTCACAATACAATACAATACAATACAATATATCTTTATTGTCATTGTACAGGGGTACAACGAGATTGGGAATGCGCCTCCCATACGATGCAATAATTTAATTAACTTAAACAACAACAACCCAACAAAACAAATTGTAACAGTTTTAAGACAGAATAAAGTGCAAGTAGATCTGTGCCGGTTCACTGTGCGATGTGACCATCCGGCTCAGCAGGACCGGTTCATAGCAGCTATGGCCCTGGGGATGAAGCTGTTCCTGAGTCTGGAGGTGCGGGCGTAGAAGGCCTTGTATCGTCTGCCTGATGGTAGGAGTTCGAACAGACTGTTGCAGGGGTGTGAAGAGTCTTTGTGGATGCTGGTGGCTTTTCTGTGGCATCGTGTGTTGTAGATGCCCTCCAAGGCTGGTAGCTGTGTTCCGATGGTCCTCTGAGCTCTATGGACTACCCGCTGAAGAGCTTTCCTCTCTGCCTCCGTGCAGCTGAGATACCACATAGGGATGCCATGTGTTAGGATGCTCTCTATGGTGCAGCGGTAGAAGGTCGTCAGCAGCTGTTGGGGTGGACCAGACTTTTTCAGTGTTCTTAGGTAGAACAGTCGTTGCTGTGCCATCTTGACCAGTGCAGCAGTGTTATTGGACCATGTTAGGTCCTCCGACAGTAACTGTACAAATCCTTGCCACAGCAATCCAAACATGTCTTCACTGAAGGTAAAGATACCATTGATGTTGAATATTGAAATAAAAGCAGGAGCTATTCAGCAGGTCAAGCTCAGCTCGATAACCATCAGCACGGGACCACCTCAAGGCTGCATGCTCAGCCCCCCTGTGTTGAAACAAAGAACTGCACATGCTGGTTTCCACCAAAGATAGACACAAAGTGCTGGAGTAACCCAGCAGGTTAGGCAGCATCTCTGGAGGAAAAGTATAGGCAACGTTTCAGGTCGGGAGCCTTCTAATGGGGTATGGGGAGAGGGCAGGAACGGGGCACTGATTATGAATGATCAGCTTATTCAGATTAACTTATTTACATCGGCGAAACCAAACGCAGGCTCGGCGATCGCTTCGCTCAACACCTGCGCTCGATCCGCGTTAAACAAACTGATCTCCCGGTGGCCGAGCACTTCAACTCCCCCTCCCACTCCCAGTCTGACCTTTCTGTCATGGGCCTCCTCCAGTGTCATAGTGAGGCCCACCGGAAATTGGAGGAACAGCACCTCATATTTCGCCTGGGCAACTTGCAGTCCAGTGGTATGAACATCGACTTCTCCAACTTTAGATAGTTCCTCCGTCCCTCTCTTCCCCTCCCCCTTCCCAGATCTCCCTCTATCTTCCTGTCTCCACCTATATCCTTCCTTTGTCCCGCCCCCCTGACATCAGTCTGAAGAATGGTCTCGACCCGAAATGTCGCCCATTCCTTCTCTCCTGAGATGCTGCCTGACCTGCTGAGTTACTCCAGCATTTTGTCAATGAATGATCAGACTGAAGAGGGTCTCGACCCGAAACGTCACCCATTCCTTCTCTCCCGAGATGCTGCCTGACTTGCTGAGTTACTCCAGCGTTTTGTTAATATATATATATATGATCTTTATATACATATATTGTTTGTTTATTAAACATAATTTTTATATAAATATATTTATTACGGGTTTTACAGTGTACAATTTTTTTTGTCTGTTGTGCTGCTGCAAGTAAGAATTTCATTGTTCCGTTTCGGGACATATGACAATAAAACACTCTTGACCCATGACTCTTATGCATCTGTGACGTGTTCATAGCCCCTCATCGCACCTCATCCCAGAAGGGTCTCGACCCGAAACGTCACCCATTCCTTCTCTCCAGAGATGCTGCCTGACCTGCTGAGTTACTCCAGCATTTTGTGAATAAACACCTCATCCCATACACTGTTCGCTTCTTATAGTCCCTGTTTCTATTTCTGCTTCAAAAATGTATTCCCTTCATCCTCAATGGAGTTTACAATGCAGGGCCCAATTTTGATTAGGCAAGACTAAACCTCGGCAGCTTTTCAGCAAACTCACACATTGTAGCAGAGCTTAACCACCTGGCTTAAAAATGGCAGGAGTAGATTAGTTGTGCAGCTTGATTTCAAAAGAAGGGATAAATCGGCAGCATGTGTAACTGGCAGCTGATCCACAACCACTCGTCTGCTAAACTGGAGGATAAAACCAGCCAGTGCTGGAAAGGACCTGTAAGGTTGCATGGAGGGCTTTAAACAGATGATAATGCAATTGTACCATCAGAATCATTGGCTCTGCATTACTTGCTTCCAAAGGCTACTCGGTTCCTGATATACAACGATCAGCCAAAACATTATGACCCGATGAGCCAAAACATTACGACCACCTGCCTAATATGCTGTTGGTCCTCCGTGTGCAGCCCCATACGCAGCAGGGTGCGATGCACTGTATATTGTGACACATTCCTCCCCATGACCACTATTAACATTTTCTGTGACTTGTGCCACAGTAGACCTTCTGTCAGTTGGGACCAGATGGGATAGCCTTCGTTGCCCTCGCGCATCGATGAGCCTTGGGCGCCCAACACCCTGTCGCCGGTTTGTGGTTTGTCCCTCCTCGGACCACTGTCGGTAGGTACTCACCACTGCTGACCGGGAGCACCCCACAAGCCTTGCCGTTTCAGAGATGCTCTGACCCAGGCGCCTGGCCATTGTCAAAGTCGCTCAGGTCTTTACTCCTGCCCCTTTCTCCTGCATCCAACACATCTCCTTCAAGAACTGACTTGTTCACTTGCTGCCCAATATATCCCACCCCTTGACAGGTGCCATTGTAACAAGATAATCAATGTTATTCACATCGCCTGTCAGAGGTCATAATGTTTCGGCTGTACACGCCACGAGAGAATATGAGTCGCAATCCTTTCAAATGCAATTGCAATTAGCTTGCGAATCTCCGATGTGCTTCCAGTGTGTGATCAGTATTTAAGGGTCAAGATTTGACGGTAACTTATGAAGATTGGGCATCAAATGTGATTTCAAATGGCTGCACCACTCTAAGCATTCCCTAATCTGTGAGGCCATGGAAGAGATCCTGCCCATGTAACGTGTTTCCAGTGTATTTAGTCTGACATGTGCATTGTTATCTATGTACAGTAATAGCAGGGAGGCAACACAACGATGTTAATATGCACAATGCATTAACAATCCCACTGACACTGTGCTGAGACCTGATAATCAGCCCTCACATTCTTTCAGATGCGTTGCCACCGTTGGAAGAGTTCAGTGGAAACTAATGCAGGACTGCACTCCATTTGCATATTTTCAGGCCAATTATATTCGGAAGTGCCTGCAGTCCCACTGACTCTGTCACTTCAATAACATTTATTCGCACAAAGAAACACGTTCGTACTCTGCCTTCTGTGTCAAGTGTCAGGTATTCGTAGCATGGAAAATTCTGACAGAACTCAGCAATTACTTGTACTATTCAGCTTCTGATTACATGACGGATTGCTAAAACCAAGTGGTTATTAGTAAAATAATACTCCATGTTCAAAAAATGGTACCGATATTGGAAACTTTTTAACACCGCGTTGGGAAGGCTCAAGGATATGGATCAAATCTTTAAAAGGCTATGGTAATCCCTATTCTTCATTCAAAGCTGGTGAAGTAGCAGCACTACTGCTGAGAGATCTCCATTGATGGTGTTATCAGCACATCAGTACATCCGGCCATGCACCTGGGACCACCTGGGGCTCTGGTTCGCAGAGCCCATGGCCCGGACTCACCACCTGCGGCGCTGGCTGCCTGCGGATGCTGCGGGAACGGCTGCGACTCGTCTCCGGAGGCTCCGGCGCGGGCCGCGTGGACGTCGGAAGCCCGCAGGCCCCTGGATGGGGGCCGACATCGGGAGCTCCGTCAGCGGCAGAGGCAGCATGTTCGCCCGCCCCGAATCGCGGGGCTTGGGTCGGCCCGCCGCGGACCTTTCACCGTCCGGCGCGGCCTGAAATAGGCCGCGGGATTTTTCACCGCCCAGCGGGGGCTTCAATATCGGGAGCCCCGACCGCCCCGACGTGGCAACTCCAACAGCCTGACCGCGGGACAAGACGGCAGGGAAGAGAAAAATACATTCTGGCCTTCCATCACAGTGAGGAGGGACTGGAGGAGACTCACTGTGATGGATGTTTCTTTTTGTTTGGTATTAGTTGTGATTGTGTGTGTTATTGCATTTTTATTGATTAATCTTATTGGTCTTATTGTTCAACTGCGGGTAATGTTTCATTTCACTACACATTTATGTGCATGTGACAAATAAACGACTATTGACTATTGACTATTGACAATCACAGGGACTCTTTTGGGGTCATGGTGGCAAAGGATGCACAAATGCAAACCCTGCCCTTCCATCGATCCAGAAAAACCAGGCCAAAGTTCACTGAATATTGTGAATCCTGTAAAGATGCACAAATCTTGTAAAGATGCACAAGTACAAACCCAGTCCTTCCATCGATCCAGAAAAATCAGGCCAAAGTTTTACTAAATAGCTTCCTCTATAAATATTCTTGCTGCTAAAATGAATTTTGGAACTTATTGTAATTTTTTCCATTTGACGTGAATAAAATTCAGGAGAATAAAAGACACTCTCCCCTTCTAAAGATAGATATGCTTTCTTCAAAAGGCTTATCACTTCTGTCTGATACTTCTTAAATCCATCATAGATGATGAATCACTTTGAAATGCAATGACTTTCACATAGGCAAGGATAACAACCAACTTGTCATACAGCAGGATGCCAGGATCACAGTGATATCAACAACTAGTTCATCTTTCTTTGTAATAGCGCTTTCTTTGATAAAGAACAAGAGCAACAAAGTCCAAATAAATTTATTTAAACAATGCTATCTCACAAGTCCAGTGATCCAGGTTCAATCCTAACCTGTGTAACTATGGTATGAGCATGGAGTTTCATAGTTCTCCCTATTGTTGCAGGAGTTTCTTCCTGGCTTACTTCCTGGCCAAGAAAGCACACCAACGCCTCTATTTCATGAGAAGTTCGTAATGCCCCCAACAACTCTCACCAACTTCTACAGATTCGTTGTAGAAAGCATTTGATTGGGATGGTCGTAGCATGGTCTGGGAACATGGTTGGGTCTGGTCTATCCAAGTCTGCAATAAATTGCTGAGAATTGTGGACGCAGCCCAGACCATCACTCAAACCAACCTCCCTTCCATTGGGTCAGGCAGCATCTCGGGAGAGAAGGAATGGGTGACGTTTCGGGTCGAGACGCTTCTTTAAGAAGGGTCTCGACCCAAAACGTAGGAAGAAGGTTCTCGACCCGAAACGTCACCCATTCCTTCTCTCCCGAGATGATGCCTGACCTGTTGAGTTACTCCAGCATTTTGTGTCTACCTTCGATTTATACCAGCATCTGCATTTTTCCTCCCTTCCATTGTCTCCATTTACACCTCACACTGCCTCGGCAAGACCAGCAGCATAAGTAGAACCAGTTTCAGCCTGGCTGCTCCCTCTTCTCCCCTCTCCCATCAGGCAGTCGGTATAGAAGTGTGAAAACGCACACCTCCAGATTCAGGGATTAGTTTCTTCCCAGTTGTCACCAGGCAACTGAATCAATCTACCACCAACTAGAGAGCAGTCCTGAGCTACTATCTTTATTCCCCTATGATTCCCCTCATGGCCCTGATGCTTCAAGGTTCTGATTCCTCCCATTCCCTAGAACCTGATCCCTTTATCCTGCTACAACTTTATAGTCACATTCCTAAATCACCTGGTGTCATAGAACATCGCTTTGTAAAGACAATTGTGTCAATGAAGGAAAAAGTGTTGTAGCAATAGAGGTTCACGAAGAAGTTCATAAAAAGAGATTCACAATTAACAAAGTTATTTTTCCCCACAGAATTTTCAAACATAAATACCTTTTCACTGGCTATGTTTGCTTTTGTTACAGCAAGCTAAAAGTAGTAGTGAAAGCTACATATTACATTCTTTAATAATCATTGTAGAAGTGCAAGTAGCAGCAATTGTTTACCAATTTCATTGACCACCTGCGGTTAAAGTAGCAGTCGTGTTCTTAAGAGATAATGGTGTCTTTTTAATGAGGGGGGGTTATATAGAGACATGTGTTTTTTAACCCCTTTTCTGTTTGCATCCAAGATAAAAAAATTCTGCTTGTCAATTTCCAAAGTAACTTTTAAGTGGTTCTCTAGTTCCCCATCAAAATTGCGATATCATTAATTCTACCCGCATTGTGCAAATAGTGTTGTTCTCTCTCTGTACATCTACTTTGTGTGTTATGCTGTGGAAACTCTCATTGTAGCAAAGTCCCCCCTGTACAAAGAAAGAAGCCCGGTGCCATTTCCATTGCACCTGGTGTGCGATGAGACTTTTGAGCCCGTAATTGGGCAGTGCAATCTCTGAGCCATGACTCCTGCAGCCTTGGGAACCCTACCCTTGTGTACCAAGTGGAGCAGAAGACCTTCCTCCCCTTACAACAAGCTCCTCTCGCCACCAGATCCCCATTAACAAATTGGGGTTCCACCTCACCATCGCCAGGCACCCCCTTCACCATTGAATACGCCCTTCTAGATTTAGATTTTTAGATTTTTTTAGATTTAGAGATACAGCGCGGAAACAGGCCCTTCGGCCCACCGGGTCCGCACCGCCCAGCGATCCCCGCACATTAACACTATCCTACTACCCACTAGGGACAATTTTTACATTTGCCCAGCCAATTAACCTACAAACCTGTACGTCTTTGGAGTGTGGGAGGAAACCGAAGATCTCGGAGAAAACCCACGCAGGTCACGGGGAGAACGTACAAACTCCGTACAGATGGCGCCCGTAGTCAGGATCGAACCTGAGTCTCCGGCGCTGCATTGGCTGTAAGGCAGCAACTCTACCGCTGCGCCACCGTGCTCTTGCGATAGGGACCGTTCCCATCCGTGAAATTCTCCCAATCTCCCATACTCCCATTGAATCCGACATGATCACGGAAAATGTACAACACAGAGGGAGGCCATAACGAGAGTGATGAATTAAAGGAACACTATGAGCATTATGCGGGCAAATTGGCTTTGCGAGTCAAATTGTCATCTAACCTAATCCTCCTTCCTTCATCTGTCTGCCTAAAACGGGACCCTCCAATTTTTGTACTGATTTTGCACCCGTTCTGTGTAGATGTATTTCTTTTTTTGTTAAGGGAGCAGTGTACCTTTGTAATTGTACCTTTAAGAACTGAATGTGCCTTGTGGAATGACTTTGATATATCGTTGTACCTGCCACCACTGTTTAGCTGAGAATTACTGCTTCCAGTGAAGGATGTTCTTTTTATAGCTCCACCTTTGTCCATTTATTTGTGTAAGCAGCAATACGTAGAAACCTGCAAATAACAAAGGGGCGAATTTTTTTTAGAAAACGCGAACGTTAACAAACATTCGAATATCATAATGTGAGATTTTTTTAGAGCTATATTCATTACTTATAGAATGGCAGGCCTGTTGAGAATAGCTTCATGAAGTGAAATGTGTAGTACAGATGCAAGAACGGAAACTTTCATTATTCTTCCACATGCTCGCCAAACTCTTCACTGCGAGCCATACTTGATATGTGTCTTAAGTATCCTCGCCAAGCGTCGGCAATTCCCATGGGTCGCTTCACCAGGTAGTGATCAAGCACATCTGTCTGCACATCCGATTCTACTTTGTTAGTAGAACATTATCTGAATGGTGCCAAGTTAGGAAAAGGGAACGTACAACGAGATTTGGGTGTCCTAGTGTCCTAGTGCATCAGTCACTGAAAGGAAGCATGCAGGTACAGCAGGCAGTGGAGAAAGCCAATGGAATGTTGGCCTTCATAACAAGAGGAGTTGAATATAGGAGCAAAGAGGTCCTTCTGCAGTTGTACAGGGCCCTAGTGAGACCGCACCTGGAGTACTGTGTGCAATTTTGGTCTCCAAATTTGAGGAAGGATATTCTTGCTACTGAGGGCATGCAGCATAGGTTTACTAGGTTAATTCCCGGAATGGCGGGACTGTCGTATGTTGAAAGACTGGAGGGACTCGGCTTGTATACACTGGAATTTAGAAGGATGAGAGGGGATCTTATCGAAACATATAAAATTATTAAGGGGTTGGACACGTTAGAGGCAGGAAACATGTTCCCAATGTTGGGGGAGTCCAGAACAAGGGGCCACAGTTTAGGAATAAGGGGGAGGCCATTTAGAACAGAGATGAGGAAAAACCTTTTCAGTCAGAGAGTTGTAAATCTGTGGAATTCTCTGCCTCAGAAGGCAGTGGAGGCCAATTCTCAGAATGCATTCAAGAGAGAGCTAGATAGAGCTCTTAAGGATAGCGGAGTCAGGGGGTATGGGGAAAAGGCAGGAACGGGGTACTGATTGAGAATGATCAGCCATGATCACATTGAATGGTGGTGCTGGCTCGAAGGGCCGAATGGCCTCCTCCTGCACCTATTGTCTATTGTCTATTGTTGCCTCAACATAATCGTCTTCATAAGTTTGAATACATTACAGCAAATTATCTCCTTTGCTATCTTTTTTTATTGTTGTCACCTGCGTGCACGAAAACTGTGCATGTAAAACCTAACACAGATCAATCAGGGAAGTGCTCACAATTATACATTGTATTTGGTAACTTACCGAATGCCTTGAACTCAGTTGCGACAATCTCAATATTGGGATGAGCCTTCGTAATTTTTATCATATTCTCACATGCATAAATTGTGTGCTCTAGGGGTTGGGAGACTGCTAATTGTTCACTCATCTCTGTCTCTGCCACCAGCAACGATCCTCCATTTTAATTCCCCTACCCATTGTCAGACTGACTTTTCTGTCATTTGCCATCTCCATTGCCGGAGTGATGGAGGAACAGCACCTCAGATTCAACTTGGGCGGCCTACAACCCGCTGGACGGTGGCACAGCGGTAGAGTTGCTGCCTTACAGCGCCAGAGACCCGGGTTCCACCCCAACTACGGGTGCTGTCTGTACGGAGTTTGTACGTTTTCCCCGTGAGCTGCGTGGGTTTTCTCCGAGATCTTTGGTTTCCTCCCACACTCCAAAGACGTACAGGTATGTAGGTCAATTGGCTTGGTGTATGTGCAAATTGTCCCTAATGTGTGTAGGATAGTGTTAGTAGACAATAGACAATAGATAATAGACAATAGGTGCAGGAGGAGGCCATTCGGCCCTTTGAGCCAGCACCGCCATTCAATGTGATCATGGCTGATCATTCTCAATCAGTACCCCGTTCCTGCCTTCTCCCCATACCCCCTGACTCCGCTATCCTTAAGAGCTCTATCTAGCTCTCTCTTGAATGCATTCAGAGAATTGGCCTCCACTGCCTTCTGAGGCAGAGAATTCCACAGATTCACAACTCTCTGACTGAAAATGTTTTTCCTCATCTCCGTTCTAAATGGCCTACCCCTTATTCTTAAACTGTGGCCACTTGTTCTGGACTCCCCCAACATTGGGAACATGTTTCCTGCCTCTAACGTGTCCAACCCCTTAATAATCTTATACGTTTCGATAAGATCTCCTCTCATTCTTCTAAATTCCAGTGTATACAAGCCTAGTCGCTCCAGTCTTTCAACATATGCCAGTCCCGCCATTGCGGGATCCTCCAGTGTGCGGGGATCGTTGGTCGGTGCGAATTCTGTGGGCCGAAGGGCCTGTTTCCGCGCTGTATCTCAAAACTAAACTAAACTAAACTAAACCTAACGGTGTGAACATATAATTCTCCAATTTCAAGTAAAACCTCCTTACAGCCTTATTTTTCTCGTCCCTACTCACCCCATACTCACATTGCTCCCATTACTTCCCACACCTCTAGTCCCCCTGCTCCTTTCCCTTATATTACAGAATCAGCTCTCATTTCTAAGTCTCCCAGTTTTCACCCTCTCCTCTTCCACCATATCCCTCCCATGTCTTTACCTTTCACTCCTTTTCTCTCCTTTTTTCTCTTTTTCACTTACTCCCCTTGTCTTCCAAGCACCCTCCCCCCTCCCCCCTTCCCTCCATCCATCTATTAATTGCCAAGCTTTGTCTCCTCCTCTCTTCTCATCTCCAGCTTTCTCCCCCTTACTGCAATCAGTCTGAAGAAGGGTTCCCACCCAGAAAACAGAAACAAATAATGCCTGACCTGCTGAGTTCCTCCATCACACAGTGTTTTGTTAACGATACAGTTTGCCCTCAGAAGATTCTTCACTAGTTCCAGGTAATGGGTGAATGGTCAAGTCTGTTCATATCTCTCGGATATCTGACACATCTCTAGTTGACAGCATCACTGACCTTCTGAGAGAATTCAATTCAATGTCATTTACACTCGATCAACTGTTCCGTAACTCACTCAAGTATCAACGCCCTGCTCACAAACCAACCCAGTGTCTGTAGTTCCTTTTCTATTGCTGCCCTTACATACAAAACACAAGATATCCACAAAATGCTGGAGTAACTCAGTGGGACAGGCAGCATCTCTCTCGAGAAGGAATGGGTGATGTTCCGGGTCGAGACCCTTCTTCAGAATGAGAGTCAGGGGAAAGGGAAATGAGAGATATAGACGGTGATGTGGAGAGATATAGAACAAATTAATGAAAGATATGCAAAAATCTATTGATGATAATATATTCCTTTATTTGTCCCACACCGGGGAAATTTACAGATGATAAAGGGAATAGGCCATTGTTAGTTGTTTGCTAGGTGAGAACGAGAAGCTGGTGTGACTTGGGTGGGGGAGGGATAGAGAGAGCGAGAGAACGCAGGGGTTACTTGAAGTTAGAGAAATCAATAGTCATACTGCTAGGTTGTAAGCTGCCCAAGTGAAATATGAGATGCTGTTCCTCCAATCTGCATTTAGCCTCACACTGACAATGGAGGAGACATAGGGCAGAAAGGTCTGTATAGGAATGGGAAGGAGAATTAAAGTGTTTGGCAACCAGGAGATCAGGTAGGTCCAGGTGGACTGAGCGAAGTTGTTCAGCGAAACGATCGCCCAATCTGTGTTTGGTCTCGCCGATGTATAAGAGTCCACATCTTGAACAACAGAAACAGTAGATGAGGTTGGAGGAGGTGCAAGTGAGCCTCTGCCTAACTTGAAAGGACTGTCGGGGTCCCTGGACAGAGTCGAGGGAGGAGGTACAGGGACAGGTGTTGCATCTCCTGCGGTTGTAGGGGAAGGTACCTGGGGAGGGGATGGTTTGGGTGGGGAGGGATGAGTTAACTCGGGAACTGCCGAGGGAACGGTCTCTGTGGAAGGCGGAAAGAGGTGGAGATGGGAAGATGTTACTAGTGGTGGGATCATTCCTACACAGACCTTTCTGCCCTAGGTCTCCTCCATCGCCAAATAAAGATTGGAGGGACAGCATCTCATATTTCGCTTGGGCAGCTTCCAACCTAGCAGTATGACTATTGATTTCTCTAACTTCTCTAACACCGTTGGAGGTGGCCAAAATATGGAAGGATTATGTGTTGTATGTGACGGCTGATGGGGTAAAAGTTAAGGACTAGACGGACTCAGTCTCTGTTGTGACTAGAGGGAGGGGGAGCAAGGGTAGAGCTGCGGGTTACCGAGGAGACACGAGTGAGGGCCTCATCTATGATGGCAGAGGGGTACCCCCGTTCCCTAAAGAATGAGGACATCTCGGATGTCCTAGTATGGAACACCTCATCTGGGCGGCGTAGTCGGAGAAATTGTGTGCACAGTCTTTGCAGGAAGCAGGGTGGGAAGAAATGTAGTCGAGACAGTTGTGGGAGTCAATGGGTTTGCAAAAGACGTCATTCGATCCCCTGTGATGGGGAAGGTGAGATCAAGAAAGGGGAGGGAGATGTCCGAGTGAATTTGAGTGCAGGATGGAAATTTGTGGTGAAGTTAATGAAGTCCAAAACTACATCCTTACGTATCTCAAATAAAAACAGCAAATGTTGGAAAAACCGAGTGTGGCGTGTAGCATCAATTTAAATATTTGTGGATGTGGGAAAGGTTTAAGATGCAGTGAAAGTGGGAGCAGAAAGGAAAATAACAAAATGTTTGATCAGTGATAGGTGGATGGCGGTGGTAAAATAATAAAACGTATTTATTCCCAATCACCTATTCCTTTTTGTGGCCATATTTCAAATTTACAGTGAACCTGAACAAATTGTAATACAACATTGATGCAATGTCATTCGAAAAGAACACTCACAAACAGGAGATTGCCATTTAGGTTCCTATATTCTTAAGGGCCTGTCCCACTTAGGTGATTTTTTTAGGCGACTGCCGGCGACTGTCATAGTCGTAGCAGGTCACCGAAAAACCGGCGACTAGACCTCCCCCTCCGACAATGTCTACGACAAGCTACGACAAGCTACGACAAGCTACCACCTAGTCGACGTCAAGCTACCGACAACCGGAGACCCAATCATCATGATTTAGGACCTCCACCTACGACCGCGCCTACGACAACCTACGACCACATAGGCGACAACCTACGACAACCGAAGTCAACCTACTTCTGCCCACGACAAGCTACGACAAGCTACAACCCTGTCGGCGACAACTGAAGACGTTTCACGTCATTTTGGCCTCTGGGTTTGACGCCGGTACCTGTCACCAGTTGACGTCGGTAGTCGCCAATGGAATTCACAGAAGTCAGCACCGGCGACGACCTACGTCACCTAGAGACAACCTAGCGCCAACCTACGACAGCACCTACGTCAGGAGACGTCAAGCTACGATTATTGGCGTCAAATTAACAGTCGCCAAAATTTTTTAAACATCTCAAAACCCAGCGGCGACCAGAAAAACACTACGAATCTTTGGAGACGACTCACGACCGTACAGACGACACCCCGGCAACCGTGTGGCGACAGCCTAGCCGCCTGTAGTCGCCTAAAAAATCCCCTACGTGGGACAGGGGCTTTACATGGTGTCTGATGAATGCTCCTGATAGAAAAGGTTACCTCTCTGTGGTCCCCAGAGATGCTGCCTGACCCGCTGAGTTACTCCAGTGCTCTGCGTGTTGTTTTTTTTGTTGCAAAACAGCATCTGCAGTTCCTTGTCTCTATATTCCTTATTACTATTTACCAGTCTTTTCTCTTTATTTCATGATGCTTTTATTAATGAATGAATGAATACTTTATTGAATGAATGAATACTTTATTGTCACATGCGACAACTCACAGTGAAATTCTTTGCTTGCATAGCAAGGTCTATTGATCTCAGTGTTAAAAAATTCAAATGATCAATCGATCATTGCTCCCGAGGGAAAAGAACTCCAGATTTCCACTTAACCCTGCATTCAAAAGTTCTTTTACCGTTCACACCTAAATGGGTTTGGTCTAGATTTGCACCACCTTTTCAGGAGATCTTAATTGTTGGGAATGGTTTTCCTGCAACTGCCCTGTCAAATACCGATATCATTTTGGAAACTGCAATTAGATTACTGCTTAATACTTTAAAACACTCAGATATAAAATCAATTTTTTCCAATCTTCTCATTATTTAACCATATTGAGCCATTTGAACTCAGTGTCGATACCCAAAACCAAATGTAATATACCATGAACCAAAGTGAATATAAAACTCCAAGCAAAAAGTAGTAGGAAGGAACTGCAGACGCTGATTTAAACTGAAGATAGACACAAAAAGCTGGAGTGGTTCAACGGGACAGGCAGCTTCTCTGGTTGAGGGCGTGCAGCGTAGGTTTACTAGGTTAATTCCCGGAATGGCGGGACTGTCATATGTTGAAAGACTGGAGCGGCTAGGATTGTATACACTGGAATTTAGAAGGATGAGAGGGGACCTTATCGAAACATATAAGATTATTAAGGGGTGGGCACGTTAGAGACAGGAAACATGTTGCCAATGTTGGGGGAGTCCAGAACCAGGGGCCACAGTTTAAGAATAAGGGGTAGGCCATTTAGAACGGAGATGAGGAAAAACTTTTTCAGTCAGAGAGTTGTAAATCTGTGGAATTCTCTGCCTCAGAAGGTAGTGGAGGCCAATTCTCTGAATGCATTCAAGAGAGAACTGGATAGAGCTCTTAAGGATAGCGGAGTCAGAGGGTATGGGGAGAAGGCAGGAACGGGGTACTGATTGAGAATGATCAGCCATGATCACATTGAATGGTGGTGCTGGCTCAAAGGGCCGAATGGCTTCCTCCTGCACCTATTGTCTATTGTCTTGTCTATTGTCTATTGAAATGAATGCATGACGTTTTGGGTCGAGACCCTTCATATTCCAGGCAAAGATTGCCAAAAATCCAGAGAACCTGATTCAATTATTATTTATACCCCTTGAAGTAAAAGAAAGCAAAATGTTCTCTTTCCCTCTGGCCGATATTCCCTGTTAAGATGACAAATGTATGTAAAGACAAGAAAGTGCACACACCTGTTTAATATCAGCATAATTTCCCACTGTCTATGTTTTGATCACACACAATTATATTATCTGCAGTCTGTGGGGAATGTCAGGGCCAGCATGTTTAATTTATTACCATCAATGTCTCCTGATCTTAAATAAACCATGAAAAAAAAATCTGAAACTAGCAATTGAAATTTGCCTCCAAAATATGACTAATTTACAAATAAAATACAAATCCATCAAAATCTTGTATATTCCATGAACAAATCCATTTTCCAACGTTTAATTCCAGATATTTTTTCCCAAATGTGCTATTATTATGATGACTTAATAGATGATGCGTAACAATACTTTGGTCATACGGTCATAAGTGATAGGAGCAGAATTTAGGCCATTCGGCCCATCAGGTCTATTCCGCCATTCAATCATGGCTGATCTATCTCTCCCTCCCAACCCCATTCTCCTGCCTTCTCCCCATAACCTCTGACATCCATACGAATCTATCTATCTCTGCCTTATAAATATCCATTGACGGCCTCCACAGCATTCTGTGGCAAAGAATTCCACTGATTCACCACCCTATGACTAAAGAAATTTCTCCTCATCTCCTACCTAAAAGAAAGTCCTTTAATTCTGAGGCGACGACCTCTGGTCCTAGACTCTCTCAGTGGTGGAAACATCCTCTCCACATCCTCTCTTATCGTCTTCCGCCCTCACATTCTCCCCATATCACCGCCATATGCATTCTCCACCTTCACATTTCCTCCATACACCCACCATCACCATTGTCCCACATCTTCCCATCCCCTCCCCTTACTGCGTTCCGCAGAGACCGTTCCCTCTGTAACTCCCTGGTCCACTCGTCCCTTCCGACCCAAACCACCCCATCCCCAGGCACTTTCCCCTGCAACCGCAGGAGATGCAACATCTGTCCCTTTACCTCTCCCCTCGACTCCATCCAAGGACCCAAACAGTCTTTCCAGGTGAGACAGAGGGTCACCTGCACCTTCTCCAACCTCATCTATTGTATCCGCTGCTCTAGATGTCAACTTCTTTACATCAGTGAAACCAAACGCAGGCTCGGCGATCGTTTCACTCAACACCTTCGCTCAGTCCGCCTTAACCAACCTGATCTCCCGGTGGCTGAGCACTTCAACTCCCCTTCCCACTCCCAGTCTGACCTTTCTGTCATGGGTCTCCTCCAGTGCCATAGTGAGGCCCACCGGAAATTGGAGGAACAGCACCTCATATTTCGCTTGGGCAGCTTGCAGCCCAGCGGTATGAACATTGACTTCTCCAACTTTAGATAGTTCCTCTGTCCCTCTCTTCCCCTCCCCCTTCCCAGATCTCCCTCTATCTTCCTGTTTCCACCCATATCCTTCCTTTGTCCCACCCCCCTGACATCAGTCTGAAGAAGGGTCTCGGCCCGAAACGTCACCCATTCCTTCTCTCCTGAGATGCTGCCTGACCCGCTGAGTTACTCCAGCATTTTGTGAATAAATACCTTCGATTTGTACCAGCATCTGCAGTTATTTTCTTACATCACCATTGTCCACCTTCATACTCTCCCCGCAACCCCTCCTTTCACCATTGTCCCTTTCCTCACGTCCCTCACACCCCTCCATCAACATCTTCCACCTTTACACTTTCCCCGCACGACCTCCCATCACAAATGCGTGGAGAGAGAGTCAAGAGGTGAGAGTGACATTACTTTAGTTAGCATAGTTTAGTTTACATAGAAAAATAGAAACATAGAAAATAGGTGCTGGAGGAGACCATTTGACCCTCCGAGCCAGCACCGCCATTCATCGTGATCATGGCTGATCATCCACAATCAGTAACCCGTGCCTGCCTTCTCCCCGTATCCCTTGATTCTGCTATCCCCTAGAGCTCTATCCAACTCTCTTTTAAATTCGCCCAGCGAATTGGCCTCCACTGCCTTCTGTGGCAGAGAATTCCACAAATTCCCACCTCTCTGGGCGAAAAAAGTGTCATGTGCAGAGAGGTACCGTGAAAAGCTTCATTAGGGTGGTCTTTTGTATCGTTTCTGTTGACCTCACTGCATCGTGCACCATTTAGCAATAATATTTCAATAAGATTGACTGATGCAATGAATAAAAGCTCTGACCACACCCTGCCACAATCACGCCATGAAGTGGAGCGGTCCATGAGTGGCGAATTGGTTAAACAATACAATACAATACAATATATCTTTATTGTCATTGTACAGGGGTACAACGAGATTGGGAATGCGCCTCCCATACGATGCAATAAATTAATTAGCTAGTCAGTATTAATTTAAACAACCCAATGAAACAAATTAGAACAGTTTTAAAACAGAAGTAGATCTGTGCCGGTTCACTGTGCGATGTGACCATCCTGCTCAGCAAGACCGGTTCATAGCAGCTATGGCCCTGGGGATGAAGCTGTTCCTGAGTCTGGAGGTGCGGGCGTAGAAGGCCTTGTATCGTCTGCCCGATGGTAGAAGTTCGAACAGACTGTTGCAGGGGTGTGAAGAGTCTTTGTGGATGCTGGTGGCTTTTCTGAGGCATCGTGTGTTGTAGATGCCCTCCAAGGCTGGTAGCTGTGTTCCGATGGTCCTCTGAGCTCTATGGACTACCCGCTGAAGAGCTTTCCTCTCTGCCTCCGTGCAGCTGAGGTACCACACAGGGATGCCATGTGTTTGAATGCTCTCTATGGTGGTCGTCAGCAGCTGTTGGGGTAGACCAGACTTTTTCAGTGTTCTTAGGTGGAACAGTCGTTGCTGTGCCTTCTTGACCAGCGCAGCAGTGTTATTGGACCATGTTAGGTCCTCCGAAATGTGAGTGCCCAGAAACTTGAAGCTGGACACTCTCTCCACACTGTCCCTGTAGATAAAGATCGGGGAGTATTCCCCATTGTGTGACCTACGGAAGTTGATGATCAGCTCCTTGGTCTTTAGGGACAGGTTGTTATCAGTGCACCAGTCCGCCAGGTTCTGCACCTCCGCTCTGTATTTTGTTTCATCACCATTGGTGATCAGCCCGATCACTGTTGTGTCGTCTGCAAACTTGACAATGGTGTTGGTGTCAAATGCAGGAACACAGTCACATTTTCTCATGGCTCAGAAGAATGCCATTTGGCCTATCTAGTCTTCGCAGCTCTCAAAACAGTCCCATCACTCTCACTTTGCCAAAGCATCCATTGCCTGAGTGCTCCGACAGGATTTGACAGTTCACTGTTGTCATAAACAGAGGCATTTAAAATCAGCTCCGTGAGGCTTGAAATATTTTTTGGAAAGAACATAAAAATTTTAAAAGACTAAATATAAAAACATTAAGTTCATGGAAAATATATACAATAAACATTTTGGTGAATTTATCTTCCCAATCAAGGTGGGCAACCCTGGTTATTTGAATGTATTAGACAATAGACAATAGACAATAGGTGCAGGAGTAGGCCTTTCGGCCCTTCGAGCCAGCGCCGCCATTCAATGTGATCATGGCTGATCATTCACAATCACTACCCCGTTCTTGCCTTCTCCCCATACCCCCTGACTCCGTTATCATTAAGAGCTCTATCTAACTCGCTCTTGAAAGCATTCAGAGAATTGGTCTCCACTGCCTTCTGAGGCAGAGAATTCCACAGATTCACAACTCTCCGAGTGAAAACATTTTTCCTCATCTCCGTTCTAAATGGCCTACCCCTTATTCTTAAACTGTGGCCCCTGGTTCTGGACTCCCCCAACATTGGGAACATGTTTCCTGCCTCTAGCGTGTCCAATCCCTTGATAATCTTACATGTTTCAATAAGATCCCCTCTCATCCTTCTAAATTCCAGTGTATACAAGCCCAGTCGCTCCAGTCTTTCAACGTATGACAGTCCCGCCATTCCGGGAATTAACCTCGTGAACCTACGCTGCATCCAGTGGTGGAGTGAGAGTCCAATGCACTGGCACCTGACCTTCAGCTCACCTCGGTCTTCTGCTTTGCTTTTCAGGCATGGAAGTTAGAAACACCTGGACCCACACACTGCATTGAACCTGGAATTCTACACTGAACCACCATCTGAAGATCAGTGCATTCTGGAGGTCCTTCTCTCTTGAAGTGGCTGACGGGATGAAAGATGAGGACCAAGGGAACACTATCTCTGTTCTGTCTGGGGGGGGGGGGTGCGGTGTAAGAGCCGAAGTGGGGGATGGGTAGGAGATGTGGGATGGGCTCCATCAACCATAGTGGAGGGGAACGCTGGGGTAACTCAGCGGGACAGGCAGCATCTCTGGAGAGAAGGAACGGGTAACGTTTCGTCTCGAGACCCTTCTTCGGACTTCTTCAGTCTGAAGAAGGATCTCGACCCAAAAGTCACCCGTTCCTTCTCTCCAGAGATGCTGCCTGTCCCGCTGAATTCCTCCAGCATTTCGTGTCTATCTTCGGTAAACCAGTATCTGCTGTTCCCTCCTACACATAGTAGAGGAGAAGCCAATTTTCCTAGAAAAGGAGGAACATTTCAGCTGTCCCGTAATGGATAGATTCGTCTCGAGCACAGAAAATGTCTCTTTCTGATCCACCTGGTTCTCACAGCTCCTCCTTCTTTCCAAACCCCACCCCACCCCAGAATGGCTCTAGTTACACAGTTTCTCTTCCTTTCACCTCCCTTACGTATCAGATTCCAGAATCTACAACCTTCTGTAGACTCCACTTATCACCTTTTAGCATCTAGCTTCACCTCTCCCATCTCCTATGGGCGGCACGGTGGCGCAACGGTAGAGTTGCTGCTTTACAGCGAATGCAGCGCCGGAGACTCACGTTCGATCCTGACTACGGGTGCTGTACTGTAAGGAGTTTGTACGTTCTCCCCGTGACCTGCGTGGGTTTTCTCCGAGATCTTCGGTTTCCTCCCACACTCCAAAGACGTACAGGTATGTAGGTTAATTGACTGGGTAAATGTAAAAAAAAATAATTGTCCCTAGTGTGTGTAGGATAGTGTTAATGTGCGGGGATCGCTGGGCGGCGCGGACTTGGTGGGCCTAAAAGGCCTGTTTCCGCGCTGTATCTGAAATATGAAATAAATAAGTAAATAAAAATCTCCTGTCATCCTACTCCTAACCTGGGTCCACCTGTGGCCTACCATTTCTGCCTCACGCTTCGCCCTCATCATTTTATACCAGCTATTTTTCCTCTACACTCTCAGTTCAGATGCAGGAACCAAAGCATCAACAATCCCTCTTGCTGGCTGACCCGCTAGGTTCTTCCAGTAGTTTTTACTCCAGATTCCAGCATTTGCAGTCTCTTGTGTGTCTCCTGAAGGTTTCACAAATGTGTAGTGGGCCAAGTAGGCCATTTTTCTCCAATGAGTCCTTTTTTTTTTGTTGCATTGGTGGATCGCACATCACCTGAGCTCCACTTCTAGTCCTCACAACTACCCGAATGTTTGATGCTTTCTTTTCTTACAAAGGGTAAAAAAAACAATGCAGAGGGTAATTGAAGCTACTTGTTCACCTGATTGCTGTAAAGTGTCCAATCCTGTCCAATACAACATGTCAGGGTGAGACATATGGATCTATTTGCATCAGATCTGAGATAAGTATCATTGATCATGAACACACCTTTTCTACTTTACTTTCAAGGCAGACGCTTGGGATGATAGATCAATTGCTCCCATTCTGATTTTTGAGATGACTCTTCAGGGCAATGGGAGATTCTTCCACGTGTCGGATAGATTAGAGTCATACAGTGTGAAAACAGGCCTTTTGGCTCAACTTATCCAACATGTCCCAGCTACGCTAGTCCCACCCGCCAGCATTTGGACAATATCCCTCCAAACCTGTCCTATCCATGTACATTTCTAAGCGTTTCTTAAACGTTGGGATAGTCCCAGCCTCAACTACCTCCTCTGGCAGCTTGTTCCATACACCCACCACCCTTTGTGTGAAAAGGTTACTCCTCAGATTCCTATTAAATCTTTTCCTCTTCACCTTGAACCTATTGGGCAGGTGGATGGTTTGTGAGATGGTGCGTTCTTCCTGCCATGCACAGCTTCTGTCTGCTCCAACATGTGGCAAGGAGATGATAAAATGTACTGAACGTGAAGGCTGGGCTGCTGTAATGTACATTGGTGTGGGGAGTGATGAGTTGGCAGGGCTAAGTGAAAGGGAGAGGGTATAATATGCTAACGTATTCCAACCTGATTAGGTCAATAAACAATAGACAGTAGACAATAGGTGCAGGAGGAGGCCATTCGGCCCTTCGAGCCAGCACTGCCATTCAATGTGATCATGGCTGATCATTCTCAATTAGTACCCCGTTTCTGCCTTCTCCCCATACCCCCTGACTCCGCTATCCTTAAGAGCTCTATCTAGCTCTCTCTTGAATGCATTCAGAGAATTGGCCTCCACTGCCTTCTGAGGCAGAGAATTCCACAGATTCACAACTCTCTGACTGAAAAGGTTTTTCCTCATCTCAGTTCTAAATGGTCCTTCTTACATTGCATCCATGATCTGAGAACAACACTCCTATTAATAATCCAATTGGCTACTCCAACCACATCTTCCCTCACTGCTTTTCCCTTGCGGTTCTGGGAGGGAGAACCCTTGCTTCTTGTAACTAGATCCAGCAGTAATTCAGTCAAGGTGTTGTTTAATCTGGATGCTACCCTTGCTTTGTGTCTATCATTCATCCTGAACACTGCCCATTTAACGTTGAAGGCTTACCGTTTCAATGATTACAGATTCACAGTCACAGTTTTAAACACATTGAGAACAAATCACTCAGGGAAAACATAGAGGCTGTTACATTGAGGCACAAAACATGGAGATGTAACTCAAATAAATTAGTCTGTTTGATGGGAGATTTTAGATTCCAACCATCTCTGTTGACTCCTTATTTGCGTAAGAATGATTGCAAGGAATCCATTTACAACCATCCAGGAACTGCCACCTGACAGGTATTGGTATTTTGGTCTCTGATTTGTCTCATGCCTCTTTTTTTCCCTGACCTGACCCTCACTTTTCTCTTTCATCCAAGATTCATAACTCCCACCCGCTTTGCCCTTCCCTCTAATAGGAACATGCATGCCTTGAACCTTTGTCATCACACTTTTAAAACCATCCTACTTTCCCGTTGATAGACACAAAATGCTGGAGTAGCTCAGCGGGACAGGCAGCATCTCTGGAGAGAAGGAATGGGTGACATTTTGGGTCAAGGTCCTTCTTCAGCCGAAGGGGCTCGACCCGAAACGCCACCCATTCCTTCTCTCCGGAGATGCTGCCTGTCCTGCTGAGTTAAGGGCCTGCCCCACTTAGGCGATTTTAAGGCGACTGCCGATGACTAGGCTGTCGCCGACAGTTTGCCGGGGTGTCGCGGGCATGATCATGAGGAGTCTTCAAAGAATCGTAGTGGATCTCAGCGCGTTGTTGAGAAATCAACCGGAGTGAAATTTCTCAGCGACAGCTGGCTTGTCGCCAGGTATCATAGCTTATTGCGGGCGCTGTCGCATGCTGTCCCCAGGTTTGCTAGGTTCTCTTAGATGCATTTAGAAGCATGTAATATTAAATTAAGTAAAGTCATTTGAAGATACCATAAAATACTTGTGTTCAACCAATTTATTTACCATCAGGACAGTTGAGGCGGGTACTATAACAACAATCAAAATATATTTGTACAGGTACATGGATAGGAAAGACTTAGAGGGATATGGGCCAAACACAGCCAGATGGGACGAGTATAGATGAAGCATATTGGTTGTCATGGGCAAGTTGGCAGAAGAGTCCATTTCCATGTCGTATGATTCTGTGACTGTCACTAACATGATAAGGCAAAGATTAACAATTCAATGATTCCAGATTGTTTAGCAATTTTTATCCCCAAAAAACATTAGATATTGACACAGGAATGCAATCTGGTGTTGCTGGATATAAAATTGGTTTTCGCTGAAGAAGTTGACAATGAAATAATTGACTCATAATTTTCATCAACCTATTTTATTCAAAAACATTTTCTCTACACCTCAATTCCTTTTTCTTAGTGTTTGTTTCTTTTTATGCCTACAATGAAACTAGTGGTTGTGCGATACTGGTTACTTGATTAATGAGCAAAGTATCAAATTCAATAGATTGATAAATTGGTAAGAAGGTTTAAACCAAAGATAGACACAAAATGCTGGAGTAACTCAGCGGGACTGGCAGCGTCTCTGGAGAGAAGGAATGGGTGACGTTTCGGGTCGAGATCCTTCTTCAGAATTGGTGTTGGTCTTCTTTAAGACTGAAAACTGCAGCTGATCCTACATTTGTAATATTGATAGTAATCAAATGGCCGTACTCCTTCCATTTGTGTTCACAGTTTTTTCTGGGATGTACTCCAACATAATCCAAGACCACTTTTTACGTCTGTTTTATTCACACTTACAATAAATTATTCTTATTGTACAATGGTCCAGCATAATAAATTAAAAAATCATGACAGATTTTTTCCTAGGATAATAATGATTTTTCTTTAAACTACAAAGCTGTAACAAATACGTTTAAAGAAATGTCTCGACCCGAAACGTCACCCATTCCTTCTCTCCAGAGATGCTGCCTGTCCAGCTGAGTTACTCCAGCTTTTTGTGTCTATCTTATGTTTAAAGATAGATCAGTCCTGGAAAATGACAGATTAAGATTTATGATGTTGAAAAAATATTTTGCAACACAATGAAAACATATTTTTTACATTTTAGATATTGATTTATTGTGTACAATATATTTTGGATCAAAAATATTAGTTTTGAAAGCAGTATATGAAGTTTGATTAACATGATGAATTTAGCTGCAAATTCAACCCTTTGAAAATCATTACCTTGATATTAAATATGTTATGGTTTCCCTTTACTTCTCTTTAAGATTTTCCTTGCAAAATTATTTAATATTGAAAAATCCATTGAAAATTCGACAAATATCAATAACAATGAAAGTTTTCCTATAAGCAGATCAAATATATCTGTCAATCTTATCACGTCAATATTTATAATGGTGACATAAATAACTTGAATCCAGATAGCAGTTCCCCCCAATTGCTGCCAAAATGATAAAGATATTAGCTGAAAATTTGCCTTCCTGTCAGTAAGAAGAATTACAGAAAGCCTTATATCATCATTATTAAATCGTGGGCCAAGTAAGTGGAATAAATGATTTATAGAGCATAAAAAATTATGCCAAACAGTATTTTCCTAAACAATATCAAGGTGGCACGGTGGCACAGCGGTAGAGTTGCTGTCTTATAGGGCTAGCAGCGCCGGAGACCCGGGTTCGATCCTGACAGGGTGCTGTCTGTACAGAGTTTGCACATTCACTCCGTGACCGCATGGGTTATCTCCGAGATCTTCGGTTTCCTCCCACACTCCAAAGACATACAGGTTTGTAGGTAAATTTGACAATAGACAATAGGTGCAGAAGTAGGCCATTCGGCCCTTCAAGCCAGCACCACCATTCAATGAGATCATGGCTGATCATTCTCAATCAGTACCCCGTTCCTGCCTTCTCCCCATACCCCCTGACTCCGCTATCCTTAAGAGCTCTATCTTGCTCTTTCTTGAATGCATTCAGAGAATTGGCCTCCACTGCCTTCTGAGGCAGAGAATTCCACAGATTTACAACTCTCTGACTGAAAAAGTTGTTCCTCATCTCCGTTCTAAATGGCCTGCCCCTTATTCTTAAACTGTGGCCCCTGGTTCAGGATTGGCTTGGTATAAGTGGAAATTGGCCCTAGTGTGTGTAGGATGGTGTTAATGT
Organism: Rhinoraja longicauda; assembly: GCF_053455715.1. Lineage (NCBI taxonomy): Eukaryota > Metazoa > Chordata > Chondrichthyes > Rajiformes > Arhynchobatidae > Rhinoraja > Rhinoraja longicauda. Next base: position 134,971,249 of record NC_135953.1, on the reverse strand, counting down.
GCGGGGATCGCTGGTTGGCCCGTTTCCGTGTTGTATCTCCAACATAAATATTCTACTAGAGAGGCTGCAGTAGCATCTGTTAAGGGCCTATCCCAGTTACGCGATTTTTAAGGCGACTGCCGGCGACTGTCAAAGTCGTAGCAGATCGCCAAAATTTTATTTTACCCTACGACATTGACCACAACAATGCCGAGTCAGGTCGATACAAGTTACTTTTTTTGTGAAACTAGCACCTGGCTAAGAGATTCGTCTTCGGAAACATCATAAAATTCCCTCGCTTATCTGACTGTCAATCTGTCGCCTCCAATCTACCTGTCAAATGTCCTGACGGTAAATAAATTGGTTAAACAAAACTATCTTCTGGTATCTTCAAATGGCCTTTCTTAATTTAATATTACGTGCTTCTAAATGTATCTGCGACAACCTAGCAAACCTGGGGACAGCATGCGACAGCGCCTGCAATAAGCTACGATACCTGGCGACAAGCCAGCTGGCGCCGAGAAATTTCTATCTGGAATTTTTTTCCGCGACGCGCCGAGATCCGCTACGATACATTGAAGACTCCTCACGATCATGCCCGCGACACCCCGGCAAACGTTCGGCGACAGCCTAGTCGCCGGCAGTCGCCTTAAAATCGCCTAAGTGGGACAGGCCACATAGATGCGGTCGCACTAAACCATACATATTGCTGCAACTGAAGAGTGCCTCAATAATAAGAATAATCTCCAGAAAAAAGAGGTGACTGGAATCCATGCGGGAAGTGGGCTCTGTACGCACTCAGGCAGTGAAGGGCTAATGACATGACATTATTCTCCATGTATTCCAAGTAATCTTTCCCCTGATTAGACCATCTTACGGTAATGGCCCTAATGGAAAAGGGAAAGCAGATAATACTGAAGGTGAGGCTGGCTGTAACAATTGAGAGCGAGAAGGTGGAGGTCAGTGTGCTTGTAGGGAGGTGGTGATAATACAATTTTTTCTTTTTCTGTTCGTTTACATATTTATCTATTTCTTTTCTATGTTTTAGTAAACCCTGTAAAGCGTCTTTGAGTGTTTAGAAAAGCGCTATATAAATGTAATGCATTATTATTATTATTATTAATAGGTGCAGGAGGAGGCCATTCAGTCCTTCGAGCCAGCACCGCCATTCAATGTGATCATGGCTGATCATTCTCAATCAGTACCCCGTTCCTGCCTTCTCCCCATACCCCCTGACTCCGCTATCCTTAAGAGCTCTATCTAGCTCTCTCTTGAATGCATTCAGAGAATTGGCCTCCACTGCCTTCTGAGGCAGAGAATTCCACAGATTCACAACTCTCTGACTGAAAAAAGTTTTTCCTCATCTCTGTTCTAAATGGCCTCCCCCTTATTCCTAAACTGTGGCCCCTTGTTCTGGACTCCCCCAACATTGGGAACATGTTTCCTGCCTCTAACGTGCCCAACCCCTTAATAATCTTATACGTTTCGATAAGATCTCCTCTCATCCTTCTAAATTCAAGTGTATACAAGCCTAATCGCTCCAGTCTTTCAACATATGACAGTCCCGCCATTCCGGGAATTAACCTAGTAAACCTACGCTGCACGCCCTCAATAGCAAGAATATCCTTCCTCAAATTGGAGACCAAAACTGCACACAGTACTCCAGGTGCGGTCTCACTAGGGCCCTGTACAACTGCAGAAGGACCTCTTTACAGCTGATACAAGATCATTATAGAGAGCTGCGGTGAACACTGGGTGTCACGTTCATGATCAGAAGAGGAGATGAGGATGTGGAATAACGTCAACCCCTTAATCGACACACATTGCCTGCCTGGAATATTGAAGGCTTGCATGCATGCCCAGTTGTTGCTTGAAAATGGATGTGAAATACTCAGTGCCTGTTATTTTATTTCCTTGTGATGATGTAGCTCAAATTAACGATCATAAATGCTCAAAAAAGCTCTATTTTAATTAAATAAACCAATTCACACTTTTTCCATCGTCCAATCTGTTGCGTCAAACTTGTTTTTTATTGTTTTTGTCTGAATTGTAGTTTAAATATGGTGTAGTGTTTGTGGTTGTGTGTTATGATGGGTGGGTGGGGGGGTGGGAACTGTAACATTGTCTCTCCCGAATGGAGACCCGACCTTTGTTTTCTGTGTCGTGTCTCCGTTCCCGCTGCGGCCTACCACCGGCCATGCACCTGGAGCTGGCGGCCTCTGGCTGGGACCACCTGGGGCTCTGGTTCGCAGAGCCCACGGCCCGGACTCACCACCTGCGGCGCTGGCTGCCTTCGGATGCTGCGGGAGCGGCTGCGACTCATCTCCGGAGGCTCCGGCGTGGGCCGCGAGGACGTCGGAAGCCCGCAGGCCCCTGGGTGGGGGCCGACATCGGGAGCTCCGGCAGCGGCAGCGGCAGCGTCTTCGCCCGCCCCAAATCGCGGGGCTTGGGTCGGCCCGCCGCGGACCTTTCACCGTCCGGCGGGGGCTTCAATATCGGGAACCCCGACTGCCCCGACGTGGCAACTCCAACAGCCTGACCGCGGGAGAAGATGGCAGGGGAAGAGAAAAAGACATTCTGGCCTTCCATCACAGTGAATGGAGGAGACTCACTGTGATGCATGTTTCTTTTGTTTGGTGTTAGTTTATGATTGTATGTGTTATTGCATTTTTATTGATTAATCTTATTGGTCTTATTGTTGAACTGCGGGTAATGTTTCATTTCACTGCACATTTATGTGTATGTGACAAATAAACGACTATTGACTATTGACTATTGATTTTCTCATTTCAGTTTGCGGGAGAGGGGAAATCAGACAACACCTTGGATTTCTACAAATTCAGACTGCCCGTATAAAGCTTTCATATTGGAAACATTCCGTCAATTGAACGTCAGTGGATTCTGCAGAACTTTCCATTCATTATCCTTCAGTGCCTTCTGACCTTCACGTTCCATTTGCCAGGATGTGTTCTTGATGTTCAAAGCAGCCCTGTTCTGGAGAAAGAAAACCGAATTTGCAAAAGCTGCCAGTAGCCATCTGAATGCAGGCAGCTTGGAGAAAACTATATCATGAAGCTCTCTAGATCTGTAATTAAAAAATCACACTGAACCAAAAGAATGAGGTGATTGACCAGAACACAGCATCTCAGGACATGCCTCTTCTGTTGCATCTGCTCGTCTATCTAGTATAAGACAATATCTGTAGATGCTGGTACAAATCGAAGGTATTTATTCACAAAATGCTGGAGTAACTCAGCAGGTCAGGCAGCATCTCAAGAGAGAAGGAATGGGTGACATTTCGGGTCGAGACCCTTCTTCAGACTGATGTCAGGGGGGCGGGACAAAGGAAGGATATAGGTGGAGACAGGAAGATAGAGGGAGATCTGGGAAGGGGGAGGGGAAGAGAGGGACAGAGGAACTATCTAAAGTTGGAGAAGTCGATGTTCATACCACTGGGCTGCAAGCTGCCCACGCGAAATATGAGGTGCTGTTCCTCCAATTTCCGGTGGGCCTCACTATGGCACTGGAGGAGGCCCATGACAGAAAGGTCATACTGGGAATGGGAGGGGGAGTTGAAGTGCTCAGCCACCGGGAGACCAGTTTGGCCAACGCGGACCGAGCGCAGGTGTTGAGCGCAGCGATCGCCGAGCCTGCACTTGGTTTCGCCGATGTAAATAAGTTGACATCTGGAGCAGCGGATGCAATAGATGAGGTTGGAGGAGGTGCAGGTGAACCTCTGTCTCACCTGGAAAGACTGTTTGGGTCCTTGGATGGAGTTGAGGGGGGGAGGTAAAGGGACAGGTGTTGCATCTCGTGCGGTTGCAGGGGAACGTGCCCGGGGATGGGGTGGTTTGGGTAGGAAGGGACGAGTGGACCAGGGAGTTACGGAGGGATCTATCTAGCAGGTTGGTTGAGTACCTGGAGATCTCAGTGAATTGAAGATTAACTTGGGAGGTCGATGGTCGGAGCAAACTCAATGGCTGAAGGGCCTTTTTCTCTCCAGTGTCTCTCTATGGCTCTCGTGAGCCCACGAATAGTCTATCTTCTCCATTGTTTGAAATTTGCGAGTAAAGAAACAGAAAGGTGAGAAAGCAAAATAGCTGGAAAGCTCATCGTACAGATGAGGATGGTGGTGATGAGAGTGGGGGGAAGGTCAGAGCCAGGCAATGTGTGTGGGACATGAAAAATAACTGACAGTGGTGGTGGAAGATGGTCCTTGTGTAGTCTGTGAAGACTGATAATAGGAGGTTTCTGAGAAATTGGCTACTTGCGAGTATTTATTCACAAAATGCTGGAGTAACTCAGCAGGTCAGGCAGCATCTCAGGAGAGAAGGAATGGGCGACGTTTCGGGTCGAGACCCTTCTTCAGACTTTGGCTACTTGCGAGAGTTTACAATGAGCTGAAAGTCTGTCGAAGGAACTGGAGCAAACATGCCTGCTGCACTTGGAATAAAGAGCATCAATAATAGTTGTCTGCTTCACTGTAACAGAATCCATCTTTAAGGGGGAAGTCTTTTAGGACGAGATGAGAAAGTTTTTTTTCACTCAGAGAGTGGTGAATCTGTGGAATTCTCTGCCACAGAAGGTAGTTGAGGCCAGTTCATTGGCTATATTTAAGAGGGAGTTAGATGTGGCCCTTGTGGCTAAAGGGATCAGGGGGTATGGAGAGAAGGCAGGTACAGGATACTGAGTTGGATGATCAGCCATGATCATATTGAATGGCGGTGCAGGCTCGAAGGGCCGAATGGCCTACTCCTGCAGCTATTTTCTATGTTTCTATGTTAACGACAGGGGAGAAGAAACTGATTCTTCTAATTCTAAAAGTAATTTCAGGGCTTTAGTTCACAGTGCTACGAGTTTAAAGTTTGCATCTCATTTAAGGCTTAGTTTAAAGCGTGTGAGAATCAAAATAAATTCTACTCATTCGGTAACCAATTGTTCTTTTTAGGAAGGTTAACTGTTTCTCTTTCCACAGATTTCACCTTACTTGGTGAGTTTTCCCAACATTTTCTGTGTTTGTTTCAGATTTCCAGTATTAGCTGTTTTGGGGGTTTCATGTATATGTGTCCATCAAATCACATATACAGAGCTGTCTAAACATTGCTCATGAGGCAAATCACCCATTGCAATGCAATGATTCCATTATTTAAACACTGGCTGTTGTGTCGAACACTCCAAATGTGGTCTCCCCCAACCCTCTATTTGGTATTATTTTAAAAAGCAGTAAGCGAAATTATGTCTGGCCTCCTAGCAAGTTTTTATCTTTCTATTTTTTTAACATAAAGATCAAGCTGTTGTGAACACCCACTGCTCGAGGGAGTTACTAGAGATTGCGGGTGCCGGAATCTGAAGCAGAAACAAACTGATGGTAGGCAGATGATTGGACAAAAGCCAGAGACGAAAAGCCAAAAGGTGAAAAGGTGTCCACCTATCACTCGATAAAAGTGTTGAAGGAGGAATTAAAGGAAGAACGGAGGTATCAATAGAGGTCTTTCTACTGAGGTGTCTATGAAGATAAGTTCAACAACCCAATACCCCATTATCCATTCATAAGTGACAGGAGCAGAATTAGACCATTTGGCCCATCGAGGCTATGCAATCAAGGCTGACTTATCTTTCACTTTTAACCCCATCCTGCCTTCTCCCCATAACCCATGATACCTGTACTAATCAAAAATGTATCTATCTCTACCTTAACCAATTGTTCTTTTTAGCATCACAGAGGATCTGACATGGGCAACGCACATTGCCGCACTGGTGGGTAAGACAAAGCAGCGCCTTTACCACCTCAGACAGCTGAGGAAATTCAGAGTGTCTCTGAGGATCCTTCATTGCTTCTACTCTGGGGCTGTAGAGAGCATCCTGTCCGGCAACATTACAGTCTGGTTTGGGAACAGCTCTGCCCAGGACAGGATGGCCCTGCAGAAAGTAGTGCGTTCGGCAGAACGCACCATGGGAACTACACTCGTCCCCCTGCAGGACCTATACATCAGGAGGTGCAGATCAAGAGCAAGCAAGATTATGAGGGACCCCTGCCACCCCAGTAACGGACTGTTCCAGATGCTACGGTCAGGCAAACGCCTCCGCTGTCACGCTGTGAAAACGGAGAGGATGAGACGGAGTTTCTTCCCACAGGCCATCAGGACTGTCAACTTTTATAACTCCAGAGACTAAATTTTGTCTACACTATAGTAACTTTATAAACTTTATTTATATGCTGTAACTGTAATTATTTTTTGTGCACAATCCGCAGGCATTGCCACTTTCATTTCACTGCACATCGTGTATGTGTATGTGACAAATAAATTTGACTTGACTTGACTTGACTTGATCCATTGACTTGGCCTCCACAGCCTTCTGTGGCAATGAATTCCACAGATTCACCACCCTCTGACATCCTTTTACTCTGAGGCTATGACCTCTGGTCCAGGACTCTCCCACTAGTGGAAACATCCTCTCCACGTCCACTCTGTCTAGGCCTTTCACTATTCGGTAAGTTTCAGCAAGGTCCCCCCTCATCCTTCTAAATTGCAGCGAGTTCAGGCCCTGTGCCTTCAAACGCTCATCATATGTCGACCCACTCATTCCTGGGATCATACTCGTAAACCCCCTCTGGACTCTCTACAGTGCCAGTGCATCCTTCCCCAGATATGGGGCCCAATATTTCTCACAGTACTCCAAATGCTGCGATGTACCACAAGATCCTTTGTCTCTAATCAAGTCTTTCCGTCACCTACACGGGACCCCACCACTGGCCACATCTTCCCATCCCCTCCCCTTTCTGCATTCCACAGAGACCGTTCCCTCCGTAACTCCCTGGTCCACTCGTCCCTTCCTACCCAAACCACCCCATCCCCGGGCACTTTCCCCTGCAACCGCAGGAGATGCAACACCTGTCCCGTTACCTCCCCCCTCAACTCCATCCGAGGACCCAAACAGTCTTTCCAGGTGAGACAGAGGTTCACCTGCACCTCCTCCAACCTCATCTATTGTATCCGCTGCTCTAGGTGTCAACTTCTTTACATCGGCGAAATCAAACGCAGGCTCGGCGATCATTTCGCTCAACACCTTCGCTCAGTCCGCCTTAACCAACCTGATCTCCCGGTTGCTGAGCACTTCAACTCTCCCTCCCACTCCCAGTCTGACCTTTCTCTCATGGGCCTCCTCCAGTGCCATAGTGAGGCCCACCGGAAATTGGAGGAACAGCACCTCATATTTCGCTTGGGCAGCTTGCAGCCCAGTGGTATGAACATTGACTTATCCAACTTTAGATAGTTCCTCTGTCCCTCTCTTCCCCTCCCCCTTCCCAGATCTCCCTCTATCTTCCTGTCTCCACCTATATCCTTCCTTTGTTCCGCCCCCCTGACATCAGTCTGAAGGGGGCTGATATGAATACGTGGCTTGAAAAATGGTGCAAGGGGGAGGGATTCAAATTTTTAGGACATTGGAACCAGTTCTGGGAGAGGTGGGACCAGTACAAACAGGACGGTCTGCACCTGAGCTGGAATGGAACCAATGTCCTAGGGGGAGTGTTTGCTAGTGCTGTCGGGGAGGATTTAAACTAATGTGGCAGGGGGATGGGAGCTGGAGCAGAGAGACAGAGGGGTGTAAAATGAGGGTAGAAGCACCAGGTAGCAAGGTGAAAAGTAAAAGTGGTAGGCAGACAAATCCAGGGCAAAAATCAAAAAGGGCCACTTTTCAACATAATCGTACAAGGGGTAAGAGAATTGTAAAAACAAGCCTGAAGGCTTTGTGTCTCAATGCAAGGAGTATACGTAATAAGGTGGATGAATTAAATGTGGAGATAGTTATTAATGATTATGATATAGTTGGGATTACGGAGACATGGCTCCAGGGTGACTAAGGCTGGGAGCTCAACATCCAGGGATATTCTATATTCAGGCGGGATAGACAGAAAGGAAAAGGAGGTGGGGTAGCGTTACTGGTTAGAGAGGAGATTAAAGCAGTGGAAAGGAAGGACATTAGCTTGGAGGAAGTGGAATCGATATGGGTAGAGCTACGAAACACTAAGGGGCAGAAAACGCTAGTGGGAGTTGTGTACAGGCCACCTAACAGCAGTAGGGAGGTTGGGGATGGCATCAAGCAGGAAATTAGAAATGCATGCACTAAAGGCGCAGCAGTTATAATGGGTGACTTCAATCTACATATAGATTGGGTGAACCAAACTGGCAGGGGTGCTGAGGAAGAGGATTTCTTGGAATGTTTGAGAGATGGTTTTCTAAACCAACATGTCGAGGAACCAACGAGAGAACAGGCCATTCTAGACTGGGTATTGAGTAATGAGGAAGGGTTAGTTAGCAGTCTTGTTGTGCGAGGCCCCTTGGGCAAGAGTGATCATAATATGGTAGAGTTCTTCATTAGGATGGAGAGTGACAAAGTCGATACAGAAACAAGTGTTCTGAACTTAAAGAAAGGTAACTTTGAGGGTATGAGGCGTGAATTGTCCAAGATAGACTGGCGATTGATGCTGAAAGGGTTGACGGTGGACATGCAATGGAAGGCATTTAAAGGTCGCATGGATGAACTACAACAAGTGTTCATCCCAGTTTGGCAAAAGAACAAACCAGGAAAGGTAGTGCATCCGTGGCTAACAAGGGAAATCAAGGATAGTATTAAAACAAAAGATGAAGCATACAGATTAGCCAGAAAAAGTAGCATACCAGAAGACTGGGAGAAATTCAGAGTCCAGCAGAGGAGGACAAAGGGCTTAATTAGGAAAGGGAAAATAGATTATGAGGGAAAACTGGCAAGGAACATAAAAACAGACTGCAAAAGCTTTTATAGATATGTCAAGAGGAAAAGATTAGTTAAGGCAAATGTGGGTCCCATGCAGTCGGAAACAGGTGAATTGATCATAGGGAACAAGGAGATGGCAGACCAATTGAACAAATACTTTGGTTCTGTCTTCACTAAGGAAGACATAAACTGTCTGCCGGAAATAGCGGGGGACCGGGGGTCAAATGAGATGGAGGAACTGAGATAGAGTCATTTATTAAAGATGTGATAGCATTACATTTGGAAAGTGGTGAAATCATCGGACAAAGTCAGCATGGATTTACCAAAGGTAAATCATGTCTGACGAATCTTATAGAATTTTTCGAGGATGTAACTAGTAGAGTGGATAAGGGAGAACCAGTCGATGTGTTATATCTGGACTTTCAGAAGGCCTTCGACAAGGTCCCACATAGGAGATTGGTGTACAAACTGAAAGCACACGGTATTGAGGGTTCAGTGTTGAGGTGGATAGAAAATTGGTTGGCGGACAGGAAGCAAAGAGTAGGAATAAACGGGTCTTTTTCGGAATGGCAGGCAGTGACTAGTGGGGTACCGCAAGGCTCAGTGCTGGGACCCCAGTTATTTACAGTGTATATTAATGATTTGGACGAGGGAATTGAATGCAACATCTCTAAGTTTGCGGATGACACGAAGCTGGGTGGCAGTGTTAGCTGCGAGGAGGATGCTAGGAGGCTGCAGAGTGACTTGGATAGATTAGGCGAGTGGGCAAATGCATGGCAGATGCAATATAATGTGGATAAATGTGAGGTTATCCACTTTGGCGGCAAGAACAGGAAAGCAGAGTATTACTTGAATGGTGACCGATTGGGAGAAGGGGAGATGCAACGGGACCTGGGTGTCATGGTGCACCAGTCATTGAAAGCAAGCATGCAGGTGCAGCAGGCAGTGAAGAAAGCGAATGGTATGTTGGCATTCATAGCAAGAGGATTTGAGTTGAGGAGCAGGGAGGTTCTGCTGCAATTGTACAGGGCCTTGGTGAGACCGCACCTGGAGTATTGTGCGCAGTTTTGGTCTCCTAACCTGAGGAAAGACGTTCTTGCCTTAGAGGGAGTACAGAGAAGGTTCACCAGATTGATCCCTGGGATGGCGGGACTTACATATGAGGAAAGACTGGATAGACTGGGCTTGTACTCGCTGGAATTTAGAAGACTGAGGGGGGATCTTATAGAAACTTATAAAATTCTTAAGGGGTTGGAGAGGCTAGATGTGGTAAGATTGTTCCCGATGTTGGGGGAGTCCAGAACCAGGGGTCACAGCTTAAGGATAAGGGGGAAGTCTTTTAGGACCGAGATGAGAAAACATTTCTTCACACAGAGAGTGGTGAGTCTGTGGAATTCTCTGCCACAGAAGGAAGTTGAGGCCAGTTCATTGCCTATATTTAAGAGGGAGTTAGATGTGGCCCTTTTTGCTAAGGGGATCAGGGGGTATGGAGAGAAGGCAGGTACAAGCTACTGAGCTGAATGATCAGCCATAATCATATTGAATGGCGGTGCAGGCTCGAAGGGCCGAATGGCCTACTCCTGCACCTATTTTCTATGTTTCTATGTTTCTATAGGAGCAAAGAGGTCCTTCTGCAGTTGTATAGGGCCCTAGTGAGACCGCACCTGGAGTACTGTGTGCAGTTTTGGTCTCCAAATTTGAGGAAGGATATTCTTGCTATTGAGGGCGTGCAGCGTAGGTTCACTACATTAATTCCCGGAATGGCGGGACTGTCGTATGTCGAATGACTGGAGCAACTAGGCTTGTATACACTTGAATTTAAAGGATGAGAGGGGATCTTATTGAAACATATAAGATTATTAAGGGATTGGACACGTTAGAGGCAGGAAACATGTTCCCAATGTTGGGGGAGTCCAGAACCAGGGGCCACAGTTTAAGAATAAGGGGTAGGCCATTTAGAACGGAGATGAGGAAAAATGTTTTCACTCAGAGTTGTAAATCTGTGGAATTCTCTGCCTCAGAAGGCAGTGGAGGCCAATTCTCTGGATGCTTTCAAGAGAGAGCTTGATAGAGCTCTTAACGATAGCGCAGTCAGGCGGTATGGGGAGAAGGCAGGAACGGGGTACTGATTGTGGGTGATCAGCCGTGATCACATTGAATGGTGGTGCTGGCTCGAAGGGCCGAATGGCCTACTTCTGCCCCTATTGTCTATTGTCTCATAATGGGTGTATATTAATCATACCTCTTGAACCATGGGCCCATTTTTATAATTGAAGTTCTTTCTTTTATTTTGTACATAATAGTTGTTGATACTTTGCAGCTTGATATCATGAAATTCTTGCAGAACTGCGTAAATTAGAAAAAAAACGACATTGTACTGGGATTAAATACATTTCTTACAGTACATAACAGACTGTGAAGCAAAGTCCATCTTATTCCTACAATAGTATTAGGTTAGTTTTGTTTAGAGATACAGATCGGAAACAGGCATTTCGGCCCATCGAGTCCGCATCGACCAGCAATCCCGGCACATTAACACACACTAACCGACACAAACTGGGGACAATTTACGCTTATACCAAGCCAATTAACCTACAAAACTTGTACGTCTTTGGAGTGTGGGAGGAAACCGAAGATCTCAAAGAAAATCCACGCAGGTCACGGGGAGAACGTACAAACTCCGTACAGACAGCACCCGTGGTCAGGATTGAACCCGGGTCTCCGGCGCTGCAAGTGCTGTAAGGCAGTAACTCTACCTCTGTGCCACCGTGTCGTCCCGAAGTAATCAATGAGTAACAAGTGTCATCAATGAGTAACAAATTGCCTCATCTGAAGAACCTGTGAGAATCTTGAATGAAAGACAAAATAAAAAGTGAATGTTGTAGTGCAGACCTCGATAGCAATGTTGCAGCTCTATGCATAGATTTATATTAGCCAGTAATATGTGATAAAATGAAATTTTGACATAATTAAAATCCACACGTTGTAAAAAGAAAGCCCAATAATATGAGTCATTGCTTTTGAATTGAAGCCATGCCAACAGATTTCCCCAGAGTGTATTTGGTTGCTTGCAATGAACTATTTTCATTTCCATCGTGGAACCAAGAATATCCTTGCCAAGAATTTTGTTCTTCAACTACTTTGCAGCTGTATAATCAGAAGGTTCAAATTGCTGAGGATACGCATTTTAAATGACAATCATGACATCCGAGGTGGCAGTCAACTAAATTGATGTAAATTTTCATGTACATAATCTCAGTTTTTTTTGTTGTTTTTCATTGCCTGGAACTACCCAGCCAATACAACGCAAGCGAAAACAACTCAAATTTCCATTTGTCTCCCAACTGCAATGTGGTTAAGATGAGTAGAACTTACACAATGGAACATGAGATCTAAATTTTACACATGCATACTTTATTAGTGCATAAATAAACACTGTTATTAGTGAAACATGGAAAAATGGAAATATTATGGAGAGGTGGAAATATCAGCGAAGCTCTGGAGCCGAATGAATGTGATGGGTTGGATGAAGGAGGGCCAAGAGACCCACAGTTAAGTGACAGTGGGAGGTTGTACCACTGGAGTACTGTGTGCAGTTTTGGTCTACAAATTTGAGGAAGGATATTCTTGCTATTGAGGGCGTGCAGCGTAGGTTTTACAAGGTTAATTCCCGGAATGGCGGGACTGTCATATGTTGAAAGACTGGAGCGACTAGGCTTGTATACACTGGAATTTAGAAGGATGAGAGGAGATCTTATCGAAACGTATAAGATTATTAATGGGTTGGACACGTCAGAGGCAAGAAACATGTTCCCAATGTTGGGGGAACCCAGAACAAAGGGCCACAGTTTAAGAATAAGGGGCAGGCCATTTAGAACGGAGATGAGGAAAAACTTTTTCAGTCAGAGAGTTGTGAATCTGTGGAATTCTCTGCCTCAGAAGGCAGTGGAGGCCAATTCTCTGAATGCATTCAAGAGAGAGCTAGATAGAGCTCTTAAGGATAGTGGAGTCAGGGGGTATGGGGAGAAGGCAAGAACGGGGTACTGATTGAGAATGATCAGCCATGATCACATTGAATGGCGGTGCTGGCTCGAAGGGCCGAATGGCCTCCTCCTGCACCTATTGTCTATTGTCTATTGTTGTAACCAACACTACAGTGAAAGCCCTGTTTTCAGGTCATATGGAACTTATCAGCTGCCAACTAATCGCACACACCAGGTAATTAAAAGTCAGCTCCACCTGTCCCTTGGATGGCCATTGACGAAGAATGGACCCTCTTTAATTTTACTTTAATTAGTTGCATGAAAAATCTTGTGTTGTGCTGTTCTTTTAATGGGCAGGTTCCGTTGGCCCTGACCTGCAGTGCAAAGCCACTTGCACTCACCCAAGTTGGAGAAAGATGGTCAATACTCATCCTCCAAACATTCTAGTCAAATGGCAAGGAGCAGGCAGCAAATGGGTCTGGGCAGTGCGATGATGAGGACCAGCCCCATGTGGACTTTGACAGAAGGCAAAACTTGCAGTGAAGATTTCCCTTCCATCAAAGTTGTGAGGTCTTATATTTTGGGCTTGTGCTCACTGGAATTTAGAAGGATGAGAGGGGATCTCATGGAAACATATAACATTCTTAAAGGATTGGACAGGCTAGATGCAGGAAAAATGATCCCGATGTTGGGGGAGTCCAGAACCAGGGATCACAGTTTAAGAATAAGGGGTAGAACATTTGGGACTGAGATGAGGAAAAACCTTTTCACCCAGAAGGTTGTGAAGGTAGATTTATCTGCCACAGAAGGCAGTGAATGCCAATTCACTGGATGTTTTCAAGAGAGAGTTAGATATAGCTCTTTGGGGTGTAAGGGGTTTCTGCGCCGAGCTTTCGCCCGACCTAAGGTCCCCGTGCCTTGCTCTGATCCCTTGACCAGGCCGTGCACACTGGTTCCCCGTGAGTGGTTCGACCCACTCACCCCTTACGGTTCTAGACACTGGGCTTAGATGCAGGAGCTCTTATAGTGCAGAAAAAATTCAACCAGACCAGATTTTAAAACCAGGGTTTAAATGAAAAAGGCTTTTATTCAGCACTTGGGACTATTGTCCATGAATACTTATTATACAGTTCGATAAGACATATCTATAATACACATACCGAATACATGAATATCTTTTATTTATTAATCACAAAACGCACAGTTCACAAGACATATACCCGAATACCCCTTTTCGCTGAAAACTTAAAAGCACACAGTTCCACGAGACATATATCCGAATACCTTCTTCGCTGAATTCTTGAAACACACACAGTTACACAAAACGTATACACGAATACCCTTTTACTTATGAATTCTTAAACACAGTTCTGCGAGACACATACACGACTGTCAGATGGGGAACGCACGACGCATCGCAACCTTGACCAAACCCTATTTTTAATACACACCCAACGTTTATTCACAACCACCCTCCTCTCTACACTAAACTATGTCCAGGATATGTAGGATTTGAAGTGCATGCTCACCATGGGGTTATTACTGGGGTTACTGGCTGTTCGGTTTTTGCAGTATTTCTTTTCGAGTTGCGTGCCTGTTCCTCTCTCTTGCATCCGTTCTTCTTTCCGACTTTCTTCTTGACTTCAGACTTCGAACCCGGTTTTCTCTGCGCTTCTTGCCTCCTGTCCGTCTTAACATTTTCACTCAAAGTAGTGGCCAGTTATACTGTTCCTGACCCGTCCTATCTCCCGCCAGATCTTGGAATCCTTTTGTTCAAAAGATATGTATGAGGTTTTATCTTCTGATCTGCCTTATGTTCCGGGATACCGGGGATGGCCAGACGGTGTAAATTGGGATTTCATTGTGAGGTGATGGGTGTTAACTGGTTTCCCATCACCTACCAGGTAGTTTTCTATGGGCTATGTGCCCTCTCACTGAGATGAACTATTTAGGTCGGTTTGGGGCATTGTGAGTATGCTGATGTCAGCGCCCCAGTGTCTGGACTCCGACCTGGTTTCGTAGGTTTCTGCATGGCCAATACCCATCCTTTGTTCTGGCCATGGCTTTGCAGAAAACCTCGAGACTGGGATGTAAGGTTTTTACCTTTTTGTGGCTGGTCACGAGGTCCTGCGGCCATTTTAGGACCCACAGATTGTGACATCCTTTGTTAATCTGACCGCAGCCTTTCTCCGCTATCAGCCCCAGTCTCCCGTTTAAAATGTCCAAACTGCAGCTCTTTGGTATTGCGTTGCTTTTCAATGAGGGAAAACTTCTCAAATCTTACAGTCCCTCCTGTTGATTTGCATAACCCCAGCTTATTGAATCAATTAAATAAAGTGGTTGAGCAATGTTTTCCCGATTCTCCATATCCAGACCCCTGAGGTTTTAACTAAACTAGTGTTTCATTGCGAACGTACAGTCCCCATCTCTTAGGCTGATCTTTACTGCCCGTGTCCCGGGCAAAACTATATTACATGTACATTTTCATATCGGACATATACACCTACACCTTGTCCCAGGCCGATGCCTCCGCCATCCTCCTACTGGTGTCAGCTGCAATGTAGGACATGAAAACAATACAACAGTAAAACGATACATTTTTTTTTTTTTTACATTCCTTCACAAATTCGAATACAAAAACCTAGTTTATACAAATTTTTAAAAGGGGACAATATAAATCACAGTCTACTCGGTGCGGAGGGGGGGGCACGTCCTCCTAGCAGCTTGCGGCTGGGTCCTGCTCGCCCACCCGCACGTAACGGTCTTTCCATTCCCCTTGATGTACTCGGTTATTGAGGTGCTGCCCTCTTTTACATTTTACGCATATCAAATATAAGACTATACCCGCTTGTATCACAACTAATGCGTGTGACGCTATCCTAACCCAAGACGGGACCTCGATATTGGTGAACAGGTCCCACCATGGTGGGATCACGATGTCCAATATTTCGGACCCTATCTCTACGGTCTTTTGCTCCAGGGTGTAAAAATGTCTTTGCGACACGGCGACTGCCTTTAACAGGGTTGTGAGATGTTCGGGAAGAGGGGGAATGGCGTACCCGAAATGCGCTACAAATCGCTGTAGGTCAGTGAAGTTTTCCTGTACAGTGAGGTGAACCGTGGAGGGTTCAGGAATGGGGACAATTCGCTGCTGTGCCACTTGAACCTCTGCCCTGGGTTTAAAACAGAAGCTGCTGTCTCTTACCGGACACGAACCGTGCTGTCCGTGTCGATAGTACTGCGCTGCCGTGGTAACACAATAGGTACCACCCCCTATGTATGCCACCTGTGGGGGCACATGGCTCTCTGCCATTGCCTCCATGGTACAATTCATAGGCTTCGCGCCAGCAGTCCTGAACCCGCATTGCTGTTCTGAAAAAGCATTCAAGTGCTGAGGACACAATATGATATGTGCTCCCCGGCTCCGACACCCCGAGAGGTCAGTGCCCGTCATCGACTGCTCCCAGCGGATGACGTGCGATGGGACCGCTGCATAGCGAATATGGGCTCCCCCCTGAATGACTCCAATGTTCTCCACCCTGTACACTGGTGCGGGCCTTGTCGTCTTGCCCAACACTGGCATCCGCACCACTATTCCCATGACTGTGTGGTTTGACTGGCCACAATCTACGGGAACAGGGTATGCCTCCGATGCTAACCTGAGCTGGCACGGGGTGAGCGCGTTCTGAAAGGGTAGCAGCGCCTGTAGGTGCTTGTTACTGATCCAGGACGGGACCAATCCTCCCTTTAGGTCCTCGAGGTTGCTGCGGCCCTCGCCCAGCAACCATGCCCCGTACAGTATACACACCTCATTTTGCGCTGCCTGATCGGACGCGTTCCGATCTTCCCTGATCAGTGCGTTCACCGTGCCGGCATGCCTTTCCAGCTCGGCAATTATCTCGCGCAGGTGTAGTGTCATTGCCTGGTCCTCATGTAGCTCGGACCCCACGACCTTGTTCTCATCTGTGAGGATGTCTTTTAACTGCGCCTTTAACCTGTTAATCTGGGTCTGCAGCTCCACGGTATCTAGAGCGTTGACCACAGATGTCCCGGTGTTAAAGCCTGTAAATACATCATTTACTACACCCCTCCTATGCCTCCCCGTCTGACTCCAGTCCTCCGGCTCTTGGCTATACAAGCTCTCCTTGTCCACACTGGCAAGGTCGAACTCGTAAAATTGCCGGAACATGTTGGCTAGTAGCACCTGGTACAGTTTTTCAGTTTCCCTGGGGCACCACCCCGGCAACCGCACCTCGGTGAGGTTTAAGATCACCGAGGCTACCGCGTAGTGCACCCCCTGGTACAATACCTGGTCAGTCGGTATCAGTACCAGGCCATTCCCGGGCCCCTTAGTGGTTTGTGGGCAATCACCCTCCTGTGCTACTGCCAGTGGAACTGTGGGAGGTGTCATGCGTGGTCGTGTGATGAGTTCAGTGGCGTTTACCGGGATCGGGGAAAGGGGGATCCCACAAGCCCGCGAGCTAACTTCCCACCTCATCCCCTTACCGTCATCCTGCCACTGTCTCTGGAAAAATATGCTGTTGCCCGTGGGGCAACGATACCTTGAACCCCACATACACATATAAATCCCCTCATCCGGTTCCCACCATTTGTCCCAACCCACACTCAACTGTTCTTTAGTCCCAGAAATAGTTCTGTGAGTGTTGTTGTTAAGTCTCTCCCACTCAACAGTGGAGTTGGCCATTGTCCTGCTCATTTTCCTCAGCCACCACCGCCTGCTCGCGGGGACCTTCCCCGTGCATACCAGGCAGATCCTTTTGCCAACGGTGGCGCTGATCTTTTGGGCGATGATCTTGATTCTCGGGCACAATAATGAAGAGTCCCGATAAGCAAAACCTGGGGCGCTGGAATACTCTGAAGAGTTCGATCCCAGCCACCCCGGCCACCGGCCTTCATGGAAGTAAACTGCGGTCTCCTCCGCTTCTCTCCTTCCAGTCTTATCGGTCGCGATGGGAGCCGTGTCCCCGGAGCAGCCGTAGATGATGATGTCCTTGGTGTGGCCCCGATAGGTCCACCCACATCCGATCGCCGTGGCAAAGATCCACCATACGAGTGCCTCCTTCCACTCCAGAAAACAGATAAAGAAGAATGGTATAGCCAGCCTCTTGGGGAGCGCTTGGCTTTGTTAACGCCTCTGCGGGCGGGTCTCTTGACCCCCAGCCTGCACCCCACACCCACACATCCTGGACGCATCAACTTTATTTAAACGCTAACTATCCCCACAAAACTTATCTAAAATACTTAAACTTATCTAAAATACCTATCCTTATCTATATTACCTAAAATATCCATATCTATAATAGCTTATCCTTATCTAAATTTACCTAAAATATAATACAGTGCCGCCTTCCCAGGGCGGCTCAGCTAATCCCTGTCAGGGCTGCAGCGGGTCGTCTCCTGCGGCTGCACCACGCTGTCTCCCACCTTTGATCCTCCGCAGCCTGTCGCTGCCTGGCGGGGGCTAGGTCCCCTCCGGGACGTAAGCTCCCTCCTCCCTACTTGGCTCCCGTACCTCGGGGCGTGATTGACCTCTGGCCAAAACTTCCTAAGTTGGGGTTTCCTGCTGGACCTACGGAGGATCACCTTAGGCACTGCCCCCTGGACAGCCTGGCTGAGGACCGGTTCCTGCCGTGCCACAGCTCGGGTACCCCCCGCAGCTGCCGACCCTGGCCCCGTCTCATCCAGCTCTGCCCCCTTGGTGCTGGGTATACCCGCGGCATCCGGCCTCACTCTACCTGTATCTACAGGTGGTGAGCCTTCGCTCGCTACCCCCGCCTTCCTGGTGCTTGAGTCGGGGACGTTACTGTCGTCCCCCTCCGACTCCTCTTCCTCCGTAATGGGATCCAGCCCCTGGTCGAGCTGATCAGGCTCTTCCTCACCTGAATCCCACCCAAAACGGGAGACCCTCCATTCCTGGAGAATGTCCTCCCCCCTCACGCAGGCAACCTTGCCTGTCTGCGTGACCTGCCTCATCCTTGGCTGTGAACGCGCGCCAGCCTGTTCCTTCCCTGTGAACCCCGCCAGTGCGAAAGGGACCCCCGTGGACAGGGGAGAGTCAAAGGGTTCCTCTGTGTGGACCATGGTGCATGAAGCCCCCGTTTCCAACAGATAACTGCCCCTTTGCCTCTCCACTACCATCTCAAGCGGTCTCTTCCACGCATCGTAGCGGAGAGGACACAGATAGGCAGGCTGCGTGGGCTGATGTCATTGGGGAATGTCCAGTGCCCCCCTCGCACCCGGGGAGCCGGTAGCGACTGCCATCTTCCCCTGGGCGGCCATGAGGGACTGCATCACCTCGATCATCGTTTCGATGATCTCGGGCTTAACTGGGACCTCGGTGCGCTGGGTGGTGCCAACCCTATCTTCCTTGGTGTGGGCCCTGCAATCCTTCTGCCAGTGTCCCACCTTACCGCACCTGAAACACTTGGACAGTGCGGTAGGGTTACCCTCCTGTCGCCATCCCTTTTGGGCCAGTGCAGTAGCCTCCGCTACGTGCACCTTCCCTTTTACTAACCGGGTGGTCGTACTCCGGGTATTCCTATACCCAACCGTGAGACGGTCCAAAACCGCCTCCTCCGTGCTATTTGTGGGATCAAACCAGGCTTTCGCCTGTTCCCTGACGGCCGCCAGGCTGTTTGATACCAAACATCGGAGCCACTGGGCTCTCCCATTCCCGGCCAGGTCATCCCGCGCGGGGACGTGCGGGCAACTACTCTGATATACTGTCCATAGTCGCGCCGCAAAAACTCTTGGGGGTTCTCCCTCCATCTGGAGGGTCTTCCCTAATCGGGCAAAAGGACCCTCATCCCCCACCCCCAAGACTTCCAGGACCTCGTCCCGCAGGAGATCGTAGGTCCTGGTCCCTCTTTTACTCTCGTCTGAGAGGCATTGGAGGATCGAGCTGTCCAGGGAGAACAGCAACATTTTTGCCCGTTCTCCCTCGTCGCAACCGTTGATTGCGGCGGTTTGCTCGATCTCCCTGAAATGTATTGAGGGGTCCCCTGATCCGGACAATTTAGTTACATGCCCAATCATAGCTCTTAAATGCTGGGAGTTGTGGGGCACCACGATCTCGCTCTGAATGGGTCCTGTGTCCCCATTCTCCATGGGGGGTCCCCGTCTGGTTTCCAGGACCGGGCACATGGGTGCCGGTGCCGAGTATTCTACCGGGAGCTCCTCTCTCTCTCTTTCCCCTACACTACCCCTTTCCCAGGATGCCTCGTAGCTAGGGGGATCGCGGAGTTTGGGGGCTGAAGCTACCATGATCTTTCTAGGGATCGGAACCGGGACCTTCGCACCCGCTAGTGACTGGCCCGCTGGGGGGTTCATTAAACAAACCAGCCCGCTTGCTTTATTTTAAGCACTCCGCAGACCCTCTATCTCCTGCAGGCATGCCCCGTGGTCAGCCCCTTCTGACCTGTCCTCTAAAATCATTTTGTAGGCTGCCCTAACTCCCTTGAGGTTCTCTTCCTGGGTCTCCAGCTGGTGGCTCAGGGAAGCGCACTGCTCCCGGAGCCTGCCCTCACTGAGCATAGCCTCAGTAGCCTGACATTCCATGAGTTCTACCCTAGCTTCGTGGCGGTTGGTCACGACCCGGCGCTCTTTGTTTAAAGAGTCCAGCGCCTCAATCAGCTGGTTCCCACCCGCAGCCTTCTCCTCTACCTCCTCCTGAAGGTCCCTGATCTGGGCTGCCTGTGCCACAACTACACGGTCCAAAAGCTGGACCTGCTTTTTATAGCAGGTCAGCCAGACCGCCTTCTCTACAGATTTCTTATGGGCTGTACTGGCCGTCCACCGGATTGCTGCATCCAGTGGGCGCTTGTTATCTAGTAACGCACACATCCATTGTTTGGTGATATTCACCTTACTAAAAACATAGTCCGCAATGCGCTCATCCATTATGTCCCTAGTTTTAAAATCCTTTTCTGGTACACTATCATCCTGCTGCCAGTGTCCCTTCGTGGTCGCCATTATCTGTAAGGGGTTTCTGCGCCGAGCTTTCGCCCGACCTAAGGTCCCCGTGCCTTGCTCTGATCCCTTGACCAGGCCGTGCACACTGGTTCCCCGTGAGTGGTTCGACCCACTCACCCCTTACGGTTCTAGACACTGGGCTTAGATGCAGGAGCTCTTATAGTGCAGAAAAAATTCAACCAGACCAGATTTTAAAACCAGGGTTTAAATGAAAAAGGCTTTTATTCAGCACTTGGGACTATTGTCCATGAATACTTATTATACAGTTCGATAAGACATATCTATAATACACATACCGAATACATGAATATCTTTTATTTATTAATCACAAAACGCACAGTTCACAAGACATATACCCGAATACCCCTTTTCGCTGAAAACTTAAAAGCACACAGTTCCACGAGACATATATCCGAATACCTTCTTCGCTGAATTCTTGAAACACACACAGTTACACAAAACGTATACACGAATACCCTTTTACTTATGAATTCTTAAACACAGTTCTGCGAGACACATACACGACTGTCAGATGGGGAACGCACGACGCATCGCAACCTTGACCAAACCCTATTTTTAATACACACCCAACGTTTATTCACAACCACCCTCCTCTCTACACTAAACTATGTCCAGGATATGTAGGATTTGAAGTGCATGCTCACCATGGGGTTATTACTGGGGTTACTGGCTGTTCGGTTTTTGCAGTATTTCTTTTCGAGTTGCGTGCCTGTTCCTCTCTCTTGCATCCGTTCTTCTTTCCGACTTTCTTCTTGACTTCAGACTTCGAACCCGGTTTTCTCTGCGCTTCTTGCCTCCTGTCCGTCTTAACATTTTCACTCAAAGTAGTGGCCAGTTATACTGTTCCTGACCCGTCCTATCTCCCGCCAGATCTTGGAATCCTTTTGTTCAAAAGATATGTATGAGGTTTTATCTTCTGATCTGCCTTATGTTCCGGGATACCGGGGATGGCCAGACGGTGTAAATTGGGATTTCATTGTGAGGTGATGGGTGTTAACTGGTTTCCCATCACCTACCAGGTAGTTTTCTATGGGCTATGTGCCCTCTCACTGAGATGAACTATTTAGGTCGGTTTGGGGCATTGTGAGTATGCTGATGTCAGCGCCCCAGTGTCTGGACTCCGACCTGGTTTCGTAGGTTTCTGCATGGCCAATACCCATCCTTTGTTCTGGCCATGGCTTTGCAGAAAACCTCGAGACTGGGATGTAAGGTTTTTACCTTTTTGTGGCTGGTCACGAGGTCCTGCGGCCATTTTAGGACCCACAGATTGTGACATCCTTTGTTAATCTGACCGCAGCCTTTCTCCGCTATCAGCCCCAGTCTCCCGTTTAAAATGTCCAAACTGCAGCTCTTTGGTATTGCGTTGCTTTTCAATGAGGGAAAACTTCTCAAATCTTACAGGGGCCATGGAATCAAGGGATAGGGGGAGAAAGCAGGAACGGGGTACTGATTTTGGATGATCAGCCATGATCATATAGAATGGCGGTGCTGGCTTGAAGGGCCGAATGGCCTCCTCCTGCACCTATTTTCTACATATGTTTCTATGTTTCTATGTTTTAACGAAAGGCACACTTGTAAAAATGAAGTAAATATAAAAATAAATATTATTAATTAACATAATTAAAGCTAACTAATGAACACAAGGAGACTAAGGCATAATTAAAAACATTAAATTAAATTGAAATGTTGTTAAAAAAGCTTGCCTTTCCCTTTTGTCTCCTTTTGTGTAGCCACCGCCATTTCCATATTGACAGCCCACTCTCCTCCCCCCACTCCCCTCCCCCTTTCCCCCCTCCCCCCTCCCCCCTCCCCCCCTCTTCCCCCATCCTCCCTCCCCATCCCCTTCCCCTCCCCCTTCCTCCCACTCACCCTGAACACAGGATCCCCCCAGGGTTGCGTACTTAGCCCCCTACTGTACTCCCTGTACACACATGACTGTGTGGCCAGGTTCAGCTCAAACTCCATCATCAAGTTTGCTGATGACACTGTGGTGGTGGGCCTGATCTCTGATAACGATGAGAAGGCCTACCGGGAGGAGGTGGCTGATCTGGCACTCTGGTGTCAGGACAGCAGCCTCCTCTTGAATGTCACAAAAGCTAAGGAGCTGATTGTGGACTTTAGAAGGGCTCATCATCCGAGGACGTACACGCCACTGGAGATAAATGGGATTACTGTGGATAGGGTGAGCAGCTTTAAATACCTGGGAGTCCACATCACAGAGGATCTGACATGGACAACACACATTACCGCACTGGTGAGTAAGGCAAGGCAGCGCCTTTACCACCTCAGACAGCTGAGGAAATTCAGAGTCTCTCTGAGGATCCTTCAGTGCTTCTACTCTGGGGCTGTAGAAAGCATCTTGTCCGGCAACATCTCAATCTGGTTTGGGAACAGCTCTGCCCAGGACAGGAAGGCTCTGCGGAGAGTAGTTCGTTCGTTGAACGCACCATGGGTACTACACTCGCCTCCCTGCAGGATCTATACATCAGGAGGTGCAGATCCAGAGCCAGCAACATTATGGGGGACCCCTACCACCCCAGCAACGGACTGTTCCAGCTGCTACGGTCAGGCAAACGCCTCCGCTGTTACGCTGTGAAAACGGAGAGGATGAGATGGAGTTTCTTCCCACAGGCCATCAGGACTGTTAACTCTCATATCACCAGGGACTAATATAATTTACTGCATTAATTTATTTTTTGTGTTGCGTCTTTAAAAAAAAAATTCTATTCTGTTTGTAGTTTTAGCACAATCCGCAGGCGTTGTCACTTTCATTTCACTGCACATCTTGTATGTGTACGTGACAAATAAAGTAGACTTGACTTGACTTGACTTGAAGGAATAGGTATAATGCAATAAACATTGAGCCTCAGGTGGGAGTGCTTTTGTTTTCTTCAGAATGCCCATAAGGTAAAAGGTGCAGGTGGTTAGGCGGGGAAGCAAAAGGATAGAACGTGACAGCAGAATTTGTTGTTTCTTCTTCTTCTTTTGTACGTCAACTACAACAATCAAACGCGGCAATTGGTTCTTCAGAGTACCGCAGTTGACGCTTTGCTGCAAATGTTGCCAGTTCCGTAGAACTGCCCAGGGTGGATGACGATGACCTAAAACAGCTCCCACCCCATGTTCTTTCTTGAAATCTGGTAATGGAGATTCGCAGAAAAAGAATACAAAACCCTTTGTTAAGGACTATTAAGATCCTGTTAAAGACTAGTCACGACAAATCGTACAAGATAGCAAAGGGAGATGGAGACAAAAACTGATTCCTGAATTCAGAACTGGTATTAGTCAGATCGGTGAAGGGCAACACTTTAATATGTGACAACAATGACAAAAACATAAATAGTACAGATGAGTTTTCTGCAGTGGCGTGGCTATTGTTAGCTGCTGCAACAGAAGGGGAAGGTAGCACAGTAGCATAAAGGTCATCGAAGGTATTTTGTTTTCAGCCTCGTCTATCCTAGTTTATACTTGTTGTGCACAAGACTCAGAAATGGATGAGTGGGTCAAAGCGTAGAAGGGAAGCTGTGGCTGTGATCTAGTAACAGGTTCACGACGACTGGATTGTCAACCATCTGCGCTGAAAAAAGTTCAATGCAGTCATCAATTTTTATGCAATAGTGCCCTGTAAGAAAATTACCTTGGACTCTTTTTCCCTACAATTAAGAGAGTATAAGAGAAAATGTAACCTCTTTCAAAAAGGAGGCAATTACATCCCAGGTTTTTTTTAAATTCCAATGAAACGTTTTTTTAATTATTTGATAAAATAGTGTCAAATTAAATAAAATAAAAACTATAAGGACTGTGATATTTAGACATTTGCAGTGCTATTATATCCCAGGTACATTGTGGAACAGTTTTAATAGTTGTAAGTGAAGCAACACGCACACGCGCACACACACGCGCGCACACGCACGCGCACACGCACGCACACACGCACACGCACACACGCGCACACACGCACACACGTGCGCACACACACACACACACACACACACACACACACACACACACACACACACACACACACACACACACACACACACACACACACACACACACAGTAGAGATGATCGAGAGCTTCAAGTTCCAAGGAATAAATATCACCAGCAATTTTACCTGGACCAGCCACAACAAAGCTATGGGCAAGAAAGCACACCAAGGCTTCTACACCCTTAGAAGGCTTAGGAAGTTCGGCATGTCCCCAACAACTTTTACCAATCTCTGTAGATGCACTGTAGGAAGTATTTTATTGGGATGCATCGCAGCCTGATTGGGAACAGCTCCACACAAGACCGCAAGAAACTGTAGAGAGCTGTGGAAGTAGCCCAGACTATCCTGCAAACAAACTCCCTTCCACTGACTCCATCTACACTTCATGCTGCCTCGGCAAGGCCACCAGCATAATCATGGACCAGTCTCACCCCAGTCACTCCCTCTTCTCTCCTCTCCCATCAGGCAAGAGATATAGACGTTTGAAAAATACATACCTACAGATTCAAGGACAGTTTCTTCCCAGCTGTTATCAGGCAACTGAACCGTCCTCTCACCAGCTAGGGGGCAGTCCTGGACTCTCATCTACCTCATTGGAGATCTTTGAACAATCTTTATCTTGCATAAAATGTTGTGTCCTTTATCCTTTAGCTGTGCACTGCGGACCACTTGATTGTAATCATATATCGTTTTTTGTTTGACTACATGGCATGCAAACAAATGCTTTTCACTGTACCTCATGAGAATAGTAAACTAAGCTGGACGAAGACCCATTTTTATGGCTAAATACTGTTTCCTGTTAGTTAGCTAATCTTCCGTCCATCTCCGTATGTTAGGAACTGCAGCAGGTGCTTTTATTTTCCACAGTAAAATTTGAGGTGACATTTTAGCAAATGTAGTTTCCTGCTTTCTGACTCCGTTCCTTTTTGAATGTCAATAGTCAATATCAATAGTCGTTTATTTGTTACATACACATAAATGTGTAGTAAAATGAAACATTACCCGCAGTTGAACAATAAGACCAATAAGATTAATCAATAAAAATGCAATAACACATACAATCACAACTAACACCAAACAAAAAGAAACATCCATCACAGTGAGTCTCCTCCAGTCCCTCCTCACTGTGATGGAAGGCCAGAATGTCTTTTTCTCTTCCCTGCCGTCTTGTCCCGCGGTCAGGCTGTTGGAGTTGCCACGTCGGGGCGGTCGGGGCTCCCGATATTGAAGCCCCCGCTGGGCGGTGAAAAAAAATCCCGCGGCCTATTTCAGGCCGCGCCGGATGGTGAAAGGTCCGTGGCGGGCCGACCCAAGCCCCGCGATTCGGGGCGGGCGAACACGTTGCCTCTGCCGCTGCCGGAGCTCCCGATGTCGGCCCCCATCCAGGGGCCTGCGGGCTTCCGACGTCCACGCGGCCCGCGCCGTGCCTCCGGAGACAAGTCGCAACCGCTCCCGCAGCATCCGCAGGCAGCCAGCGCCGCAGTTGGTGAGTCCGGACCGCGGCTCTGCGAACCAGAGACCCAGGTGGTCCCAGGTGCATGGCCGGTGGTAGGCCGCAACGGGAACGGAGACACGGCACAGAACAAAGGTCGCGTCTCCGTTCTGGAGAGAGAATGTTACAGTTACAGTTCCCGTTCCCTCCCACCCCCCCCCCCCAAAACATAACATACAACACTACATCATATTAAAACTACAATTGAGACAAAAACAACAAAAAACACAAAAGACAGACGGACTGCAGGCAAGCCGCAGTCTTTTCAATCTACTGGAGCCTTCCTCAAATCTAGGGAATTCTGGGAACCAATGCATCAACTATCTGACTCGCTACTGATTTTAAGACCCGCATGTAAATTCCATTGCCTGTGGCTGCAACTATTTGTTCAGCATAACGTCCAGTGATTGTAATTTTGTTGAGTGCCTCCCTTCCTTTCAATTCTCAGCTTACATTTATTTCTGGAATGTCACCTATATCCTCTGTACTGAAGACTGATGGAAAGTACATGTTTAATGCATCTGCCGTCTCCTTGATTTTCCATGATTAATTCCTCAGGCTCACTTTCTTGCAGAGCAGTGCTCACTTTGCTAACTCTTTTAAAAAATATATCCATAGAAAACACGACAATCTTAGTTTAGTTTCGTTTAGAGGTAGCGTGGAAAAAAGTCTCCTCGGCCCACCCAGTCCGTGCCGACCAGCGATCCCCACACACGAACACACTAGGGACAATTTACAATGATACCAAGCCAATTAACCTACAAACCTGTACGTCTTTGGTGTGTGGGTGGAAACTAGAGATCCTGGAGAAAACAATTGCAGGTAACGGGGAGAACGTACAAACTCCATATAGTCAGGATCGAACCCAGGTCCCTGGAGCTGTAAGGCAGCAACTCTACCGTTGCGCCATCGTGCCGTCCTAATGGTTTTATATTTCTAGCTTTCTTTATCCTATGCTGTAGTTTTACGCTTTAACTCCCCCTCCCATTCCCACACTGACTTTTCTGTCCTGGGCCTCTTCCATTGTCAATGAGGCCCAGCGCAAAATGGAGGAGCAACACCTCATATTTCGCTTGGGCAGCTTACACTCCAGCGGTGTGAATATTGACTTCTCTAACTTCAAGTAGCCCTTGCTTTTCCTTTGTCCCCATCCCACCCCCTTCCCAGTTTACGACCAGTCTGACTATCTCTGATTACATTTTATCTCCGTTTGCTTTGTTGTCACCTTCTCCCAGCTAACAATGATCTATTCTACATTTTCCTTGATCTCCATCCCCTTTGTCTCGTGTTCACATCTTACACTTCCTTGTCTCTGAATCTCCCTCTCCTCTGACGTCAGTCTGAAGAAGGGGCTCGAACCGAAACATCACCCATTCCTTCTATCTATGGAATTCTCTGCCTCAGAAGGCAGTGGAGGCCAATTCTCTGAATGCATTCAAGAGAGAGCTAAACATAACACAAAAAGTAAGGAAATTTGTGTTTGGTAGATTATTTCTTTGTTGTAACAATGCTTCTTGGCAATAAATCTTATACCGTTGGAAAGCCTGTTTATTTCCCTTTTAAATGGTGCCACATTTGTAAGGAACATGCATTTGTGGGATGAGCAGCAGAGCTGAGTATATGGGTTGCGCCCATGAAAAATTTGCCAAATCTTCTCTACCAATGCCAAACAGCTTATTCTGCTGTTGCTATTGACTCTTGTTTTGAGCTTCTGGTACCCCCAGGTGCTGACAATCAGGTGCCTGATTGGCACCAGATTGGCAGCATCTGTGAGCATGGGCCCTGCTACAGTGGTCAGTAGGTGTCTGATCCAAGAATCGGCATGCCACGTTTGACTGATCTGGATAGGGCCCGTGCAATAGGGCAACTTCAAGCTGGTGTTCCGCAAAACCAAGTTGCTGCATTATTTGGAGTGAGCCCTAGTACCATCTCCAAAATGAAGGCCAAGTTCCATATAACGGGGGATGTCAGAGACAGGCCGCAAAGTGGGCGTCCCAAGAAGACGACACCCGAAGGAGACCGTTTCCTCACCCTGTCAGCACTTAGGAACCGTAGGCTGTCTTCTACAGATTTGCAGTCAAGGTTTGCAGGACGATATGGCCGATGGCTCTCTGCCCAGACAATTCGGAACAGACTGCACGCAGCCGATCTCCGGTCTCATTGGGCTGCCACGAGGCCTGCCATGACTGCCCTTCACCGTCAGGCCCGTTTGCGCTGGTGTCGGCAACACGTGCACTGGAACCTGAACATGTGGAGGAACGTTATGTTCAGCGATGAGTCCAGATTCTGCCTACGGCAGTTGGATCATAGGGTCAAAGTGTGGAGAAGACGCGGACAACGCTATGCTGATTGCTGCACCGATAGAGTAACATCTTTTGGTGGAGGCAGTGTGATGGTGTGGGGCGGCATCTCCCTCACTGGATAAAACGAGGCTTGTCATCATTGGAGGCAATCTCAATGCAGAGAGATATCGAGATGAGATTCTGCAACCAGTGGCAATCCCATATCTCCACAGTCTGGGACCGAACTCTATCCTCCAAGATGACAATGCTTGCCCCCACAGAGCAGGGTTTCTCAGAGACTACCTCCAGAATTTGGGAGTGGAGAGGATGGAATGGCCTGCCAGCAGTCCTGACCTCAACCCCATTGAACACTTGTGGGATCAGCTTGGGCGTGCTGTTCGTGCCAGAGTGACCAACACAACCACGTTGGCTGACTTGCGACAAATGCTGGTTGAAGAATGGGATGCCATCCCACAACAGTGTGTGACCAGGCTGGTGACCAGCATGAGGAGGAGGTGCCAGGCTGTTGTGGCTGTGTATGGTTCTTCCACACGCTACTGAGGCTCCTGTTTATTAAATGAATAAATTGTTAAATTGCCAATATGTCTTGTTTCTTCAGACCAATCATCCAATCCACCAAACAACACCGAACAAGAGTCAATGGCAGAATAAGCTGTTTGGCATTGGCAGAGAAGATTTGGCAGATTTTTCATGGGCGCAACCCACATACTCAGCTCTGCTGCTCATCCCACAAATGCATGTTCCTTACAAATGTGGCACCATTTAAAAGGGAAATAAACAGGCTTTCCAACGGTATAAGATTTATTGCCAAGAAGCATTGTTACAACAAAGAAATAATCTACCAAACACAAATTTCCTTACTTTTTGTGCTATGTTTAGATAGAGCTCAGGGGGTATGGGGAGAAGGCAGGAACGGGGTACTGATTGAGAATGATCAGCCATGATCACATTGAATGGCGGTGCTGGCTCGAAGGGCCAGATGGCCTCCTCCTGCACCTATTGTCTATTGTCTATTGTCTATTGTCTATCCAGAGATGCTGCCTGTCGAGCTGAGATACCCCAGCTTTTTATGTCTATCTTCTGCAGATTTTACTTATTTATATTCGTCGCCCACAACACATAATCCTCCAACATTTTCGCCACCTCCAACGGGATCCCACCACTAGTCACATCTTCCCATCCCCACCACTTTCCGCCATTCGCAGCGACCGTTCCCTCCGCAACTCCCTGCTTAGTGAGGCTATACGTAAATTGGAGGAACGGCATCTCATATTTCGCTTGGGCAACTTACAACCCAGTGGTATGAATATTGATTTCTCTAACTTCAAGTAACCCCGCATTCCCCTCTCTCGCCATCAGTCCCCCACCCAAGTCGCACCAGCTTCTCTTTCTCACCTAGCAAACAGTGTCTGACTTATTTGTTATTTTTGATTAAGCACGCGTGACTGTAAAAGGTTAATGCAGTTGTCGGATTGTACGGGGAAGCCAATGTGAATCACAGACTGGCTTGAGCATGTCTGTTCCATTGCCTCACCTCAAAGAGAATGATTTGGAAATATGGACACACTTGCAATTGATCCCATTGTCCAAATGGCTGAAGCATATTTGGCATTCGGCACTCTTATTCTTCAATCTTCATTTTGCGGACATTTTATGAGCATCAAATGGGAAAAAAAGTCTTGCAGATCACGTCACTGCCTTGACTGCAGAGGCACCAAGCTAAAAGGAGAAGTAGGAAAGTGTGGTGTGGATGGGAGGGATTGCAAGTAATGTGTGACACTGTGATCAGCGTGGTGGTGGCTCGGATCAGGAAAGCAGTGTTCAGATTGGGTAGGTGATGGTGGGAATCAGGAAGGTAACAGCACTGAGTTGCAAAAAAATGCACAAAGGGTAGAAATGGACACGATGGATGAAAGGGTGGTGGGCGTATGGAACAAGCTGCCAGAGGAAGTAGTTGAGGCTGGCTGGGACTATCCTAACATTTAAGAAACAGTTAGGCAGGCACATGGACAGGTTTGGAGGGATATGGACCAAACGTGGGCAGGTGGGACTAGTGTGGCTCGGACACGTTGGCCGGTGTGGACAAGTTGGGCCGAGGGGCCTGTTTCCACGCTGCGTCACTCTATGACTATAAACCAGGAACAACGAGCATAGTGAATAATGAACCATGTTGTTTGTCACTGGAATCAGGTGCAGTATTTTGGCTTTCCTGGAAAATATATTTTAAACACAAACTTTTTGGTCATAACCATTGGTATGACTCTCTGGATTACATGTCACTAAACTAATTGTATGGCTGCAGCATCCGGGCTGTTACAGCTGTCAGATTAAAATGTTTTAAGTCCCTTTATGCCAAGGAACTAAAATTTATTTTAGATTTTTTTTTTAGAGATTCAGCACGGAAACAGGCCCTTCGGCCCACCGAGTCCGCGCCGCCCAGCGATCCCCACACATTAACACTACCCTATACACACTAGGGACAATTTTTACATTTACCCAGTCGATTAACCTACAAACCTGTACGTCTTTGGAATGTGGGAGGAAACCGAAGATTTCAGGGAAAACCCACGCAGGTCACGGGGAGGACGTACAAACTCCGTACAGACGGCGCCCGTAGTCAGGATCGAACCGGAGTCTCCGGCGCTGCATTCGCTGGAAGGCAGCAACTCTACTGCTGCGCCATCATGCCGCCCTTTAGGCTAGATTTTTTTTAAACTCTGTTATTCTTGCAAATTATTCATTTTTCATTTGTAATGACATGTCTTTTCTGCCCACCTTAAGCATCTGCTTGAATCAACTAAAACTTGTGGCACAATTCGTTTAAAATCCATTCGTTTCATCAGTCCGTTTAAAATCCCAATTCTGTGCTGGAGAGATTCGGGTATAACCAATAATTTATATCATATTCAACTGTGTTAGATTTGGATTAAAAATTACCGCAAACATAATATAGCACACATTCTAAGAAGTCTGAGGAGGGGTTTCGACCTGAAATGTCACCCGTTCCTTCTCTCCTGAGATGCTGCCTGACCTGCTGAGTTACTCCAGCATTTTGTGAAATAAATACCTTCGATTTGTACCAGCATCTGAAGTTATTTTCTTACACATTCTAAGATATCGCTTGGAGCAGGAAGTATGCAACGTTATGAGCAAGTGGGATATATTTTGATTTAAATAGTCTTGGTGTCCTATGACGTATGATATTAACGGTAGAGTTGCTGCCTTACAGCGCTTACAGTGCCGCAGACCCGGGTTCGATCCTGACTACGGGCGCCGTCTGTACGGAGTTTGTACGTTCTCCCTGTGACCTGCGTGGGTTTTCTCCGAGATCTTCGGTTTCCTCCCACACTCCAAAGACGTACAGGTTTGTAGGTTAATTGGCTTGGTGTAAATGTAAAATTGTCCCTAGTGTGTGTAGGATAGTGTTAATGTGCGGGGATCGCTGGTAGGTGCGGACTCGGTGGGTGGAAGGGCCTGGTTCCACACTGTATCTCTACACTAAACTATACTAAACTCAATGAATGTGGTAAGGAGCATCTGTGCATGTTAATACTTCCCCATCGTAACCAAGCACCAAGAAGAGCTAATTTACATTAAATTTAGGCACACCTGGATGAAATAGAATCATAGAGTCATAGAGTGATACAGCAGGGAAACAGGTCCTTCAGCCCAACCTGCCCACATGTAGGTTGTAGGTATGTAGGTTAATTGACTGGGTAAATGTAAAAAATTGTCCCTAGTGGGTGTAGGATAGTGTTAATGTGCGGGGATCGCTGGGCGGCGCGGACTTGGTGGGCCGAAAAGGCCTGTTTCCGCGCTGTATATATATGATATGATATGATATGATATGATGTCCCAGCTACACTAGTCCCACCTGCCCGCGTTTGGTCCATATCCCTCCAAACTTGTCCTATCCATGTACCTGACTAACTGTTTCTTAAATCTTGGGATAGTCCCAACCTTAACTACCTCCTCTGGCAGCTTGTTCCGTACACCCACCACCCTTTGTGTGAAAAAGTTACCCCTCAGATTCCTATTAAATCTTTTCCCTTCACCTTAAATTTCCCACCACCCCCACTTAAAAGTGAAGAAAGAAAGGTTTCTAATTGTGGATGTTGCTAGCAACAAGAAAGGAAAATAAGAGATTGCAAAATACAGATAATAACAATCACTGATCTGATCAATAACTTTCACAAGAATCCTGTGAGCACTTGATGGGAACAACTATTTTATTAAACTATACAACATAACTTTTCCTTAATTAATGAATTCTAGCCAAAAGATCGCAGCTGCATTTGAGAATATTAATCCCTGCTGTGCATAATTAAATTAACCTTTCTCAAGTTCCCGAAACTACATAATTCATGGCACTTTAATAGTAAATCTGACAATTTAATTTAAAATTTTCAATGAAAGAGTTATTACTAGTATTTCAAAATTTAGAGATTCTGTTGTGAACTTTCTATTCCAAGTTTTATTACAATTTTATTAGCATGGTGGCACAGTGGTAGAGTTGCTGCCTTACAGCGCCAGAGACCCGGGTTCGATCCTGAGCTGTACGTACGGAGCTTGTACATTCTTCCCGTGACCGCGTGGGTTTTCTCCGGAATCTCCGGTTTCTTCCCACACTCCAAAGACGTACAGGTTTGTAGGTCAATTGGCTCTGCAAATTGTCCACGGTGGGTGGGACAGTGCTAGTATATGGGGATCGCTAGTTGGCACGGACTCGGTGGGCTGAAGGGCCTGTTTCCGCGCTGTATCTCTGAACTACAAGCTTGGACTTTGCTCTTTAGCTCAATTCCTGTCATGCTTGCTATTGCGTCAGAAGTCATATGCTTGTTTCTCTAATACAGGCCATGGCAGCCTGTATTATCTGCAGAGGAAAAAGCAGGGTTAATGTTTCAGGTCATTGGCCTTTCACCGGGCCTGCTGAGGGCTGCATCATTTTCAGTTTTTACTCAGATTTCTACCCTATGCAATTTATGGCTTTTTAATGCGAGCTGACTTTCCAGCACAGTGTTGAAGGGAATGCCATACTTGGAATGGGATCCAGGGAGATATTCATTGAACACGATGATGACAAAGTGTACATTATACTCACCTCCGTAGGTTCAGATCCATTAAAGATAAAGTGTTAGAAGATGCACTGATGTGTATAACCAGTGGCCAATTCTCACTCGCACACAGGCAACTGAAAACAAATCCCCTCCTGAATGTCCCAGCCTTCCCCATCTCTGATGGTCAAGTGGATGTACCAGATTCTCTGCCTCTATTATTGTGATTAGAGGAAATATTCCAAACTTCTCACGTAACTGTCATGACCTAAACCAATGTCTGAAGAAGGGTCTCACCCCGAAGCGTCACCCATTCCTCCTCTCCAGAGATGCTACCTGTCCCGCTGAGTTACTCCAGCTTTTTGTGTCTACCTTCGGAAAAAACCCCAGATTACATGGTTACTCATCAATAGTCAATAGTCAATAGTCGTTTATTTGTCACATACACATAAATGTGTAGTGAAATGAAACATTACCCGCAGTTGAAACACTAAGACCAATAAGAATAATCAATAAAAATGCAATAACACATACAATCATACACTAACACCAAACAAAAGAAACATCCATCACAGTGAGTTTCCTCCAGTCCCTTCTCACTGTGATGGAAGGCCAGAATATCTTTTCTCTTCCCTGCCGTCTTCTCCCGAGGTCAGGCTGTTGTAGTTGCCACGTCGGGGCGGTCGGGGCTCCCGACATTGGAGCGCCGCGCCGGACGGTGAAAGGTCCACGGCCTATTCCACTGTTGTGTGTGTGTGTGTGTGTGCTGCATAATAAGTGGTGGTTGTTGAAATGTCAAAGTCATTTTTATGTTTGAAGCATTTTGATATTAAGAGATGCCAGATCAATAAAAATGCTGTAGTTTAAACTACAACTTCAACTCATTTCAACAGAGTCACAAAATTCTTGGTAATCCCTGTTCAAATTCATCCCAACTTCAAAGCAGTTTAATCCTCCACAGATCAGGATTTCACAGCCTCAATTAATTCCTACGAGTTCTCATCACAGAAACACACACCAGACACCATTCTGCCCCGAACACGTGTTGCTGTTTCTACTTCATTGTTACTTTGAAGAAATTCTTTCATATTTTTTAAAACGCACAATCAAATCTCAGCAAAGTTAATACCATTTTTTTTAGAATATAAAGCACCAACATCTTGTCAGTGCGAGTTTTTCCTGTTTATGTTCCTGAGTGTGCAATCTGCATTTCTACAGTGATATAGCCAGGAATTACCAAAAAAAGTGGTTCCTATCCAGTGCCCAGTATCATTTGTGAACATTGAATTGGCTGGTAAAAAGGGTAATGAATAAATGAATGAATGAATGAATGAAGGAATTAATGAATAAGTTTATTGGCCAAGTATGTACACAGACAAGGAATGTACACAAGGAATGTATATTATATTAATGCTTTGCATTATAGCATTGCTCATTATCAACATGCCCTGAGTCAGGGGCTTCATGTCCTCCTTTTACTACCAAATGTTTCATCAGTGGAAGCACTGATAAAGCATTCCACAGATGAGATGGTTGAGTACTGGACATGTACTGGACAAAGGTTACCCCTCTCTTGTGAAAAGGTCAGACTACCTTCATGAATTTCAACAGCACCACAGTTGATGATAGTCCCAACACCATCAACATCCTGATGTCACCAAATATCAATATGTCGACAACTTGACCTCCTACGAAGTATGTGTTACATAAATAACTTTTATCACAGCCTTGTTCACTAAAATCTAACACCTGCAGAGACCACAAATACATCTCAACGTAGAATATGGAGAACACTTTTTCTGTGGCTCTTGACTGGCTGCTTGTGTATGAGGTATGCAACATGCAAAGTGCGTGATTTTGTCTTAAGGTCACAAGTGATAGGAGGAGAATTAGGCCATTCGGCCCATCTGTCACGTCTGATCTATCTCTCCCTCCTAACCCCATTCTCCTGCCTTCATCCCCAGAACCTCTGACACCCGCACTAATCAAGAATCTATCAATCTCTGCCTTAAAAATATCCATTGATACCCGTTTATCATAACTAGTGACATTCACAAAATAATCCGTTTTGAGACAGAGCATTTGGCACAAATTCTGCTTGATAGTTTTTGTTGATGGTGGAGTAATAAGAGTTTGTGCATTGAAGTGTATGTGCGCTCAATGGTGCAACTGGTGGGGTATTGCACCAGAAGATGCTTTTGTTGACCAGAAACAGCTGATATGATTTATTTCAACATTTCTTGCACTCCATCGTGGTTCTCAGGTCTCGACTCCTGGCCCTTATTATCTCATTCTGCATTCATACTATTGGCCTGAAGGGTCATAGAGTCATAGAATCATAGAGTGATACAGTGTGGAAACAGGCCCTTCGGCCCAACTTTCCCACACTGGCCAACAATGTCCCAGCTACACTAGTCCCTCCTGCCTGCGTTTGGTCCATATCCCTCCAAACCTGTCCTATCCATGTACCTGTCCAACAGTTTCTTAAACGTTGAGATAGTCCCTGCCTCAACTGCCTCCTCGGGCAGCTTGTTCCATGTGAAGGGTGGCCTGTTTACTTGTGAATACATGACAACTTTCCAACACAAAGTCTCCACCAGGGCATTAATTATTATTTAAAATCCATGGATCCTGATCTATTCATACTAAGTTCCCATGAAAAATGTAAAAGATCCCATAACAGTATTTTAAAGGCGTGAATTGGTTTAGCCCAATGTCCCTCGACCGCAATCGTCATTGATACATCAACAGATTATATTTTCATACAAACATACATATAGATTTGGGCAGCACGGTGGCACAGCAGTAGAGTTGCCGCCTTACATGGCCAGAAAACCGGGTCCGATCCTGACCACAGGAGCTGTATGTTTGGAGTTTGTACGTTGTTCCCATGACCGCGTGGGTTTTCTCCGGAATCTCCGGTTTCTTCCCACACTCCAAAGACATTCAGGTTTATAGGTTAATTGCAAAACATTTACAATTTGGTAAATTGTAAAAATAAAATTGTCCCTAGAGGGTAGGATAGTGCCTAGAGGGGTGATTGATGGTCGGCATGGATCATTTCTGGGCTGAAGGGCCTGTGCCCCTGCTGTATCTCTAAAGTCTAAACTCCAAAGTAAAATCTAAATTAGGACTAAATTAGTCCTCTCAGCTGCTTGAGTCTGCATTGTCATTCAATTAAATTAAGACTGATTGTAACCTTGTGAAATGCCTGGTTGCAACTAGGAACCTTTCCCTTGCTGCTTATCAAGAATCTATCTATCTCTGCTTTTATAAGCCTTTGAGGAAGAAAATTTAAAAGATTTACAACCCCCTCAGAGTGAAGATTCCATCTCCCCTCTGTTGTACGTACACAATTTATTGCAATTAAATAGTAACCTTGAGTTCTGCACCCATCCACATGAGAAAACTACCTCGCACATTCACTCTTACAAGATCCCTCAGGATCCCATATATTTCAATTAAGTTCCCTCTCAGTCTTCTAAACTCCGTCAGATGCAAGTCTAACCTGTCCAATCTTTCCTCTTAAGAGAACTTGCCCATATCAGGTTTTATTCTAGTAAACCTTCCAATGTATTTACACCCTTACTTAGACAAGGAGACCAATGGCGTTCATTGTCCCAGATGTGGTCTCACCTGTTGTTGTTGTTCGTCCTTCGGGTTCGAAGATGACCATGACTTCACTTTCAGTTGGAGGATTGGTGACTGTGGGTCCGGAAGTGACTGGTGAGACCAATCCGGGCCCGGAAGGCACGCCCACACGTAGGACACAAGTGGATGGGTGCTGCAGTGGAAGTGGAGGTAGCCCGGGCCTCGCGCGCTGTGCATTTCCTCTGGGCCTCTGCAGTGCGTCTGTTCTCTGCTGCACGGGCTCCTGTGGTGAGCTTGCTACGCCAGGTTGGACGATTCAGAGCAAGAGACTCCCAAGTGCTGAGGTTGATGTCCAAGTCTTTGAGGGACACTTTGAGGCAGTCCTTAAACCGTTTCTTCTGTCCTCCTACTGAGCGCTTGCCCTGACACAGTTCTCCATACAGAAGCTGTTTTGGCAGTCGACTCTCGGTCTCACCTATGCCCTCTATAACTGAAGCATAATCTTCCCAATGTGGCATTCAATTCCTCACATAATAAACAATAATATTTCGTAGACTTTCCTAATTATTTGATCTATTTGCGCAGTTGCCTCTTAAATACAGCGGATTGCCTCGGATACCGAGAGTCATCTGTATTTCATTAACAGATCAATGTATGCAGAAATTTGTTTAGGTCAAACTGAGTCCCATGCTTCCAACATAATATAGAACGTAGGACAGTACAGCACCTTTGGCCCACAACATCTGTGCCAAATATGCTGTCAAGTTAAACTAATCTCCTCTGCCTGTATGTCATCCACATTCCTCCATTCCCAGCATATTCCAATGTGGAGCTGCCTGGGATAAAGAAATTCAAGATGGCGGTGGCGGCGGACACAGGGATACAATAGTGCCGGTAAGCAGATTGGTGTTATACCTCCCGCACCCTCAAAATTGCTTTGGGTGCTGCGAGGTCGGCTGCGAGAGGCATGAAGACTTAACGGTGGCTGGGTGAGGTGAGCGTCGATGAGTCCAGATTGAGATGTCAGGGGAGCGGGCCGCTGGAGGCCCTGCAGCAGCCTGGGGCTCGACTGGATTGGGCGCCCGCTCCAAGAGGCCGAGCATGCGGACTGGACGCGGCCTGCGGTGGCAGGGAGCGGCGGAGCATCAGTGGAGAACATCGAGAACTTTGCTTGGCCAGGCCGTCCCTGCAGCGGCGCCAGGACAAATGAAAGTTCCATCCAATGGAAGTTCCATCCAATGTCTAAGATGTGGGGTCTTTGTGGCCATATGAAAAATGGTGCCAAAACATGGCACTCTTGACTCAGTGTGCTGTCCCCTTACACGTACTTGACTATGATTGTCCTTATGTTTCATTATACTTTTACTGAACTGTATGCAAAAAAGGGATTTCACTGGACCCGATGGTACATGTGACAATAACGTACCATTGAATGATTGAACCATGTTCATGTGCTTGTCAAAAAGCCTCTTAAACGCCACTATTGCATCTGCTCCCACCGCCACGCCTGGTTGTACGTTACAAGCACCCACCTCTCAGTGCAAAATATTTGCCCTTTCTCTTGCTCTTTTACACTTTCCCCCTCTTGAGCTTAAAGTTATTCCCTCTAGTCCTGAAATTCGTGATTAGAACGGGTGTCAAGGGTTACGGGGAGAAGGCAGGAAAATGGGGTCAGGAGGGAGAAATCAGCCATGATTGAACGGCGGAGTAGGCTCGATGGGCCGAGTGGACTAAAACTTGTGTGAACTTGTGTAGTCTTTGATACTTCCATCTTTTTTCAGACTATCTACCTTATCTGAGCCTCTTATAATTGTATATACTTGTATCAGCAGAGAGTCCACTTCAAAAATGTATTTAATAGACAATAGACAATAGACAATAGGTGCAGGAGGAGGCCATTTGGCCCTTCGAGCCAGCACCACCATTCAATGTGATCATGGCTGATCATTCTCAATCAGTACCCCGTTCCTGCCTTCTCCCCATACCCCCTGACTCCGCTATCCTAAAGAGCTCTATCTAGCTCTCTCTTGAATGCATTCAGAGAATTGGTCTCCTCTGCCTTCTGAGGCAGAGAATTCCACAGATTCACAACTCTGGCTTGAAAAAGCATTTGGGAGAAAACCGGTGGCATAAAAGACATAATAGTAGAGCATTTTGAAAATCTGAATCTGATTTAGATGGAATCAATACGGTTTGGAAAAGGGAACATCTTGGTTGACAGACTTAAGAGAGTTCTTTGAAGATTTATTCAACGTGCTAGATCAGGGAACCTGTGGAAAACGTCTAT
The DNA here is from genome assembly GCF_053455715.1 of Rhinoraja longicauda. Classification (NCBI taxonomy): domain Eukaryota; kingdom Metazoa; phylum Chordata; class Chondrichthyes; order Rajiformes; family Arhynchobatidae; genus Rhinoraja; species Rhinoraja longicauda. Next base: position 134,931,800 of record NC_135953.1, on the reverse strand, counting down.
CTGGATCTTCAAAGGGTTTTTGAGAAGATGCAACTTAAAAAGATGTTAAATTAAATAAAGACACATGGTTAAGATTTAAGCAAGGAGAGAGGATTGGAAAAAAAAGACAGGGAAGCACAATTAATTACTGGTCCTTTTTAGCGATGTGTCAAATGGTTCAGTATTGATCTCCAAGATCTGTGCAATTTATATGACAGATGAAAAGGCAGAATGTTTCATCAGCATATACCACATAAATACATGACAATACTCAGCAAATGAAGCAGGCTTACAAGACAGTACAGCTTACTCCTGTTTCTATTTTGTAAACAAGGATTTTGTAAACTCTGGCTTGGGATGCCTCTCTGGCTAATAGGATTGGGATATTTGTGCACAAAATCCCTTTGGCTTTGGTAAGTTTCAGACCCCACATCTTAGATATTCAATGGAACTTCCATTGGATGGAAGTTTTTTAAGCTGCACCTGAAGGTAATCGTAATGATGGTCATTCCCATTATGTTAAATGCTAAATGGGACTAGGAAATTCCAGTCATGATACTTGGTGGCACCAGGCACCGACAGAATGATATGATTAATTCCACTATGCCCACTTCTGTGGACTGCAGATGCTGGAACCTTGAGCAGCAAGCAATCTTCAGAAGGAACTCAGTGGGAATGAGCAGCAGTCGTGAGTGTGGACAGGCATAAAAATGCTGGAGTAACTCAGCGGGACAGGCAGCATCTCTGGAGAGAAGGCACGGGTGATGTTTCGGGTCGGGACCCTTCTTCAGACGAAGGGTCTCGACCCGAAATGTCACCCATTTCTTCTCTCCGGAGATGCTGCCTGTCCCGCTGAGTTACTCCAGCATTTTTGTGGCCTATCTTCGGTTTAAACCAGCATCGGCAGTTCCATGAGTGTGGATTGGTCCAGGTTTTGGTCAGCATGAGCATCTTTTGCCACTGGGTTCCCCTCCTCCATCCCCTCCTTCCCAACTCAAATACCACCTCTCTACCAATAACCTGTATGAAACTTTCCAATCCGGATTCCGCTCAAACCACTGTACTGAAACTGCGCTCCTCAAAATCACAAACGACATTCTCCTCTCCTCCGACGCTGGCAACCTCAACATCCTCATCCTACTTGACCTCAGCGCCGCCTTTGACACCATAAATCACTCCATTCTCCTCACCCGACTTGAAACCTCCCTTAACATCACCGGCACAGCCCTATCCTGGTTCAAATCTTACCTCTCTGACAGACACCAGTTCATCTCCATTAACAACTGTAAATCCCCCACCGCTCCCCTCCCCCAAGGTGTCCCCCAAGGCTCAGTCCTTGGCCCCCTCCTCTTCATCCTCTACCAGTTCCCCCTTGGTCAATTAATCCGCCGTCATGGTCTCAACTTCCACTGCTTCGCCGATGATATCCAGCTCCTCATCTCCACCAAGTCAATCTCCTCCACCACACACTCTACACTGACAAACTGCATTACTGAAATAAAATCTTGGCTTCAATCAAACTTCCTCAAACTCAATTGCAACAAATCTGAAATCATCATCATTGGTCCAAAAATGCTCACCAAATCCTCATCTCAGTCCTAAATGGCCTACCCCTTGTTCTTAAACTGTGACCCTGGTTCTGGACTCGACTCCCCCAACATGGGGAACATTTTTCCTGCATCTAGCCTGTCCAATCCCATAAGAATTTTATATGTTTCTATAATTCCCCTCTCATCCTTCTAAATTCCAGTGAATACAAGCCCAGTCGACCCATTCTTTCATCATATGTCACTCCTGCCATCCCGGGAATTAACCTGGTGAACCAACACTGCACTCCTTCAATAGTAAGAATGTCCTTCCTCAAATTAGAAGACCAAAACTGCACACAATACTCCAGGCGTGGTCTTACCAGGGCCCTGTACAACTGTAGTAGGACCTCTTTGCTCCTAAACTCAAAGCCTCTCGCAATGAAGGCCAACATGCCTTTAGCTTTCTTCACTGCCTGCTGTACCTGCATGCATTTCAGTGACCGATGTACAAGGACACCCAGGTCTTGTTGCACCTCCCTTTTCCTAATCTGACACCATTCAGATAATAATCTGCCTTCCTGTTCTTGCCACCAAAGTGGATGACCTCACTTTTATCCACATTTCACTGTATCTGCCATGCATCTACCCACTCACCCAACTTATCCAAGTCACCATGCATCCTCAGAGCATCCTCCTCGCAACTCACTCTGCCAGCCAGCATTGCGTCATCCGCAAACTTTGAGTCGTTATATTTAATTCCTTCGTCTAAATCATTAATATATATTGTAAATAACTGGGGTCCCAGCACCGAGCCTTGCGGCACCCCACTAGTCACTGCCTGCCATTCTGAAAAGGACCTGTTAATTCCTACTCCTTGCTTCCTGTCTGCCAACCAGTTCTCTATCCATGTCAATACCCTATCCCCCAATACCATGTGCTTGAATTTTGCACACTAATCTCTTGTGTGAGACCTTGTCAAAGGCTTTTTGAAAGTCCAGGTACACCACATCCACTGGCTCTCCTTTATCCATTCTACTTGTTACATCCTCAAAAAATTCCAGAAGATTTGTCAAGCATGATTTCCCCTTCATAAATCCATGCTGACTTTGTCTCTGCTTTCCAAATGCGTTGCTATTAGATCTTTAATAATCGACTGAAGCATCTTCCCCACTACCAATATAAGGCTAACTGGTCTATAATTCCCCATTTTCGCTCTCCCTCCTTTCTTAAAAAGTGGGGTTATATTGGCTACCCTCCAGTCCACAGGAACTGATCCAGAGTCTATAGAACGTTGGAAAATGATCACCAATGCATCCACGGTTTCTAGGGCCACCTCCTTGAGTGCTCTGGATGCAGACCATCTGGCCCTGGGGATTTATCTGCTTTCAGTCCCAGCTGTTTACCTAACACAATTTCCTGACTAATGTGGATTCCCTTCGGTTCCTCCCTCCCACTAGATTCTTTGTGCCCTAGTATTTCTGGGAGATTGTTTGTGTCTTCCTTGGTGAAGATAGAACCAAAGTACTCATTTAACTCGTTTAACATTTCCTTGTTTTTCCATTATAAATTCACCCGTTTCTGACTGTAAGGGAGCTACATTTGTCTTCACTAATCTTTTCCTCTTCACACATCTAAAGAAGCTTTTACAGTCAGTTTTTATATTCCCCGCAAGCTTTCTTTCATGTTTTATTTTCCCCCTGTCAATTAGCCACTTTGTCCCCTGTTGAATTCTAAATTTCTCCCAGTCCTCCAGTTTGCTGCTTCCTCTGGACAATTTATATGCCTCTTCCTTGGATTTAACACTATCTTTCCCTCGTTCCCCGTTTTATTTTTTCGCAGGACAGGGATGAACAGTTTTTGTAGTTCAATCAGGCAACCCTTAAATCTTTGCAATTGCATCTCCACTGTCAACTCTTTAAGTACCATTTGCCAGTCTATCCCAGCCAATTCCCATCTCATACCATCAAAGTCTCCTTTCTTTAAGTTCACGATCCCAGTCTCTGAATGAACCGTGTCACTCTCCATCCTAATGCAGAATTCCACCATATTATGGCCACTGTTGCCCAAGGGGCTTTGCACAACAAGATCGCTAACTAATCCTTCCTCAGTACACAATACCCAGTCTAGGATGGCCTGCCCTCTAGTCGGTTCCTCTACGTACATATTAGCTTAGAAAATCATCCCGTACACATTCCAGAAATCCTCCTCCTCAGCGCTGCTACCAGTTTGGTTGGCCCAATCTATATGTAGATTAAAGTCGCCCATGATGATGGCTGTACCTTTGCTACACGCTTCCCTTATTTCCTGTTTGATGCCACCCCCAACCTCCCTACTGCTGTTTGGTGGTCTTTATACAACTCCAACAAGCGCTTTCTGCCCTTGGCTATTTCCCAAACAGATTCTACTGCACCCAAGCAAATGTCTCTCCTTACTATTGTATTAATCTCTTCTTTAACCGCCAATGCCACCCCACCTCCTCTTCCTTTCTTTCTATCCATCCTGAATATTGAATACCCCTGCATGTTTAGCTCCCGGCCTTGGTCACCCTGGAGTCATGTCTCCGTAATCCCAACTATATCATTTCCGCTAACTACTAACTGCACATTCAATTCAAAACACTTTAATACAATTCATACACTAGATTTGTAATAAAGATTAATTTTCCTTTTCTCCCTTCTACCTTTTGCTTCTGTCCTCCTTTTACGGCCCTCTGTCTCCTTGAATTGTTTCCCATCCCCCCCCCCCCCCCGCCCTGTTAGTTTAGAGAGTTTCCCGCACTCTCTTTCCAGTTAACTGCATGCATACGCTTCCATGTTCTTGACCCCACCCCCCACACTGTTTAGTTTAAACCCACCCGTGTAGCACTAGCAAACCCACCTGCCAGAATGTCGGTCCCCCTCCAATTAAGTTTCCAGCTGTGGAATTCTTTGCCACAGAAAGATGTGGAGGTCAAGTCAGTGGATATTTTTAAGGCAGAGATAGATAGATTCTTGATTAGTACGGGTGTCAGGGGTTTATGGGGAGAAGGCAGGAAAATGGGATGAGGAGGGAGAGATAGATCAGCCATGATTGAATGGCGGAGCAGATTTGATGAGCCGAATAGCCTAATTCTCCTCCTATCCCTTATAATCTTATGAAGGATATACTTGCTGTTGATTAAAACGAAGGAGATGTTGTTGTAACCACAATGGGAGTTTACATGGCTCTCACTGAATCACATGTAAAGTAAACGTCGCACCCCTACTGTGCGATGATCCATTGGAGGGATCTCCAAAATTCTGGCCAATGCCACTTGAAGCCTTTGGTATTATTTCCTTTTTATTCATCTTTGTCCCATAATCAACCGATTGGGGATACTTGCAATGACATCTGTTCCTTAATGGGCTCCCTCCAGTGCCATAGTGAGGCCCACCGGAAATTGGAGGAACAGCACCTCATATTCCGCCTGGGCAGCTTGCAGCCCAGTGGTATGAACATCGACTTCTCCAACTTTAGATAGTTCCTCTGTCCCTCTCTTCCCCTCCCCTTCCCAGATCTCCCTCTATCTTCCTGCCTCCACCTATATCCTTCCTTTGTCCCGCCCCCCTGACATCAGCCTGAAGAAGGGTCTCGACCCGAAACATCACCCATTCCTTCTCTCCTGAGATGCTGCCTGACTTGCTGAGTTACTCCAGCATTTTGTGAATAAAAATCTGTTCCTTACAAATGTCGGGCAGATAAAACAAATTAACCCTGTTCGAGCTTAGCTCTCAGCATGCAAGGCTTAGTTGGTTTTTAACATGTACTTGAGATAACACTGTTTAGCACGACAAGTGTTGATGATGCAGATGGGCGAAATTGCTGGCTTCCATTAACTAATATCCATGAGCATTTCTGAATGGGATAATGAGGTGTGTTCACAGCCTGGGTGATCAGCCGCCTCACCAACATGCAGCTCTTATATAAATGTTCAACATCGCACTCGTCAGCCGTGGGGTAACAAGGTCAGGAAGGTAGAAAATGATTGTCCCCATTGCCTGATTGCCAATGATGCAGGAAATTAAGCAAAAAGCAATTTCCAGGCTGTAAAGAGTGCTATATGAGAGTGAATCAATACCGACTATGTCACTTTTACATATTAATTTAGTTCCAAGAAGAACTATCAGCATGGGGAAGCCAAGACGAGAATATTAAAAAGGTCTCTTCTAAGGTATTTGATTTATTTTTGCTCTATTTAACTTTAATATATTATCAGATACACTGGGGATAGTACCTCATGTGTAGCCAGCCTTATTTGATGAGGCATAAAGAATGCATAAGATGCACTAGTTTCTGCCGAAACTTTGTAATAATCAGTCATCAATCAGCAATTTATCTGTGTGATAGAACAATATTTAAAAAGTAATATGTATTGACATGAGAGAATCACTCAAGCTATCATTGAAATATAACAAGTACTGTGAGACATTGATATGGAGATATGGTCTTCTTTCCAATTTGGATAAACTTACCATAAATGACTATAGACAATAGACAATAGACAATAGGTGCAGGAGTAGGCCATTCAGCCCTTCGAGCCAGCACCGCCATTCAATGCGATCATGGCTGATCACTCTCAATCAGTACCCCGTTCCTGCTTTCTCCCCATACCCTCTCACTCCGCTATCCTTAAGAGCTCTATCCAGCTCTCTCTTGAAAGCATCCAACGAACTGGCCTCCACTACCTTCTGAGGCAGAGAATTCCACACCTTCACCACTCTCTGACTGAAAAAGTTCTTCCTCATCTCCGTTCTAAATGGCCTACCCCTTATTCTTAAACTGTGGCCCCTTGTTCTGGACTCCCCCAACATTGGGAACATGTTTCCTGCCTCTAATGTGTCTAATCCCCTAATTATCTTATATGTTTCAATAAGATCCCCCCTCATCCTTCTAAATTCCAGTGTATACAAGCCTAATTGCTCCAGTCTTTCAACATACGACAGTCCCGCCATTCCGGGAATCAACCTAGTGAACCTACGCTGCACGCCCTCAATAGCAAGAATATCCTTCCTCAAATTTGGAGACCAAAACTGCACACAGTACTCCAGGTGCGGTCTCACCAGGGCCCGGTACAACTGTAGAAGGACCTCTTTGCTCCTATACTCAACTCCTCTTGTTACGAAGGCCAACATTCCATTGGCTTTCTTCACTGCCTGCTGTACCTGCATGCTTCCTTTCAGTGACTGATGCACTAGGACACCCAGATCTCGTTGAACATCCCCTCTTCCTAACTTGACACCATTCAGATTAGATAGGTAAACTTTCATTCCTACTGTCAGGGAATGTTGCAAATTTCAACGGTGACAAAATCTGGCAGGTTCTTCAGGGTGATTTATGTTATTTAAGTGGTCAAATATTAATTGCGTTCTGAAAGAAATTGAAAAAAAAAATAGAATGGAGTCTAGAGTGGAATTGCTAGCAGCCTCTTGTTGAGAACAAATTGAAGAGAGATACAAGTAATCTTGTTGCCTATTCCCAAATCATTAACCATCCCACACTGCTTACTTCTGTTGTTGATGTATCTTTCTGGCCACAATAACAAACATGCCAATGCAAACTCCAAGCCAAACTAATACATTCAAGTCATACATTACGGTACATAAAAAGAAACTTCAAGATGACAGCGGAGGCGGACGAAGGAAAAGAATGGTGGACGCTCACATTCTGCCCCTTCAGAAGTACTCTGTGCATTCTGAGGTCGGATGGGGGAAGTGTTTTGGGGCATATAGACTGAGCGGTCGGTGGCCATGTTGGGCAAGGAAGGAACTGCAGATGCTGGATTAAACCGAAGATAGACACAAAAAGCTGGAGTAACTCAGTGGGACAGACAGCATCTCTGGAGAGAAGTAATGGGTCACGATAGACAATAGACAATAGGTGCAGGAGGAGGCCATTCGGCCCTTCGAGCCAGCAACGCCATTCAATGTGATCATGGCTGATAATTCTCAATCAGTACCCCGTTCCTGCCTTTTCCCCATACTCCCTGACTCCGCTATCCTTAAGAGCTCTATCTAGCTCTCTCTTGAATGCATTCAGAGAATTGGCCCCCACTGCCTTCTGTGGCAGAGAATTCCACAGATTCACAACTCTCTGACTGAAAAAGTTTTCCCTCATCTCAGTTCTAAATGGCCTACCCCTTATCCTTAAAAGAATATTCTTATTCTTGACGTTTTGGGTCGAGACCCTTTATCAGACCAGCATGTCCGTGGATCAACAGGTCCGGATTGATGTGTTGGTGGAGAGGGCTGTTTTCGACCCTGCAGCACACTGGGGCTCGATTGGAATAGACACCACTCCAAGAGGCCGGGCTCACAGATTGGATAAGGCCTGCAGTAGTACGGAGCAGAGGAGCAGCGTGGGAGATCATCGACAACATTGACTGGCCAAGCCATCCCTGCAACTCCGACACAGTGCTGCCACAGGACAATGGGCCTCTATGGCCAAGATAAGACTCTTACATTTTTAACGAGTCTGAACTTGAAGTTTTGCTTGATGGCGCTGGAAAAATGCCGACTCTCGTTTAGTTTAGTTTAGTTGAGAGATACATCACGGACACAGGCCCTTCGGCCCTCCATGCCCCTGCCGGCTAGCGATCCCCGCATATTAACACTATCCTACACACACGAGAGACAATTTACCTACAAACCTGTACGTCTTGGGAATGTGCGGGGAGAAACCAGAGATCCTGGAGAAAACCCACGCGGTCACGGGGGGAACGTACAAACTCCGTACAGACAGCACCCGTAGTCAGGATCGAACCTGGGCCTCTGGCGCTCTAAGGCCGCAACTCTACCACTGCACCACCGTGCCGCTCATTGTGTTCTGCCCCAGTGTAATCTAATATCCTTACACTCGTATTTAAGTATGATTGTGCCTATGTATATTAAGAGTTGCATTAAACTGCATGCAACAAAAAATTCCACTGCACCTAGGTCCATATAACAACAAAGTATCGTTAAACCATTAACCTGATCATTTTTGTGCACTTCCTCAAATCCATATTTGTGTCTTTATATGTACTAGTGCTCCTACAAGGTGCTACCCTGATGTTTCTTGCAGAATTTCCATGCATTCTCACTCATAGAGTAAAACAGCATGGAAACAGGCCCTTCGGTCCAACTTGCTCTCACGCCGACCAACATGTCCCATCTACACAAATCCCACCTGCTTGTATTAGGCTCATATCCATGTAACCGTCTAAACATTTCCTAAATGTTGTGATAGTACCTGTCTCCTCTGGCAGCTCATTCCATTACACCCATCGCCCTTTGTGTAAAAAAAGTTACCTCTCAGGGTCCCATTAAATCTTTGCCCCCTCAGCTTAAACTTATGAGCTCTAGTTATCGATTCCCCTACTCTTGGCAAAATACTCTGTGCATTTACCCAATCTATTCCCCTCATGATTTTGTATACCTCTATAAGATCACCCTTCATCCTTCTGCGCTCCAATGAATAAATTCCTAGCATGCTCAACCTCTCCCTATATAGCTCAGGCCCTCCAGTTCTGGCAACATCCTTGTAAATCATCTCTGCACGCTTTCCAGCTTTGACAACATATTTCCTATAACCATCTTTCTCCTATAACATGGCGACCAGAACTGAACACAATACTGTAAATGAGGTTTCACCAATGTTTTTTTATAACTGTAACATGACCTCCCAACTTCTATACTCAATATCTGAGTATTGAGTATAGTTTAGGAATAAGGGGTAGGCCATTTAGAACGGAGATGAGGAAAAACTTTTTCAGTCAGAGAGTTGTAAATCTGTGGAATTCTCTGCCTCAGAAGGCAGTGGAGGCCAATTTTCTGAATGCATTCAAGAGCTCTTAAGGATAGCGGAGTCAGGGGGTATGGGGAGAAGGCAGGAACGGGGTACTGATTGAGAATGATCAGCCATGATCACATTGAATGGTGGTGCTGGCTCGAAGGGCTGAATGGCCTACTCCTGCACCTATTGTCTATTGTCTAAGCTCATCTGCCCTACCCGTCAGGCATTAAAATGAGTGCCATTTAAACCAGTGGTCCTTCCTCGCTCCGTGCCTTCCTTCTGCTTTCTCTGTCCACTAAACTGTTCCTCAACACCCTCCGTACCAACCTCCAGCCTTTCAGCTGCATTGGTCCTGCATTGGATATTACCTCCTGGTCATCTATTTTAAACCCACTAGCAAACCTGCCTGCCAGGTTATTGGTTCCTCTCCAGTTTAGGTGCAGCCCACCCTTCTTGTACAGGTCGCCTCTGCCCCAGAAGAGATCCCAATGGTCTAGAAATCTGAATTCCTGCCCTCTGCGACCAACTCCTCAGCCACACATTCATCTCCCCTCTCTTTCTGTTCTTACCCTCACTGGCATGAGGTGCTGGAAGCAATCCTGCGATCGTTCTACCTGAGCACACTGAAAAAGTCTGGTCTGCCCCAACAACTGCTGACGACCTTCTACCGCTGCACCATAGAGAGCATCCTAACGGATGGCATCCATGTGTGGTACCTCAGCTGCACGGAGGCAGAGAGGAAAGCTCTTCAGCGGGTAGTCCATAGAGCTCAGAGGACCATCGGAACACAGCTACCAGCCTTGGAGGGCATCTACAACACACGATGCCTCAGAAAAGCCACCAGCATCCACAAAGACTCTTCACACCCCTGCAATGATCTGTTCAAAATTCTACCATCGGGCAGACGCTACAAGGCCTTCTACACCCGCACCTCCAGACTCAGGAACAGCTTCATCCCCAGGGCCATAGCTGCTATGAACCGGTCCTGCTGAGCCAGATGGTCACATCGCACAGTGAACCGGCATAGACCTACTTGAACTTTATACTGTTTAAAACTGTTTCTAATTTTGTTTCATTGGGTTGCCTAAATTTATACTGATTAGCGAATTAATTTATTGCATCGTATGGGAGGCGCATTCCCAATCTCGTTGTACACCTGTACAATGACAATAAAGATATATTGTATTGTATTGTATTATATTGTATCATTAGCCTGGAGGTCCTGCCTTTTTTGCCTTTTACCAAACCCCCTATACTCATATTGCCGGACCTCCTTCATTTTCCTACCAGTGTCATTTGTGCTATCACGCACGATGACTTCCGGCTGCTCCTCCTCTCCCCGGAGGATGTCATGCAGCTTCCCCGAGACGTCCCACGGCCACAGTTTAAGAATAAGGGGTGGGCCATTTAGAACTGAGATGAGGAAAAACTATTTCATTCAGAGAGTTGTGAATCTGTGGAATTCTCTGCCTCAGAAGGCAGTGGAGGCCAATTCTCTGAATGCATTCAAGAGAGAGCTAGATAGAGCTCTTAAGGATAGCGGAGTCAGGGGGTATGGGGAGAAGGCAGGAACGGGGTACTGATTGAGAATGATCAGCCATGATCACATTGAATGGCGGTGCTGCCTCGAAGGGCCAAATGGCCTACTCCTGCACCTATTGTCTATTGTCTATTGTCCCGGACCCTGGCATCAGGAAGGCAGCACACAGCTCACCATCCTGGAGTCTCAACTGCTGCTGCGGAATCTCTTCCCGGCACCCCTAACTGAAGAGTGGCCCACCACTGTGGCTCTGCCCGACATTGCCCTTCCCTGCCGAGCATCAGTGTCAGGGATTGGTGGCTCAGGCCTGCCTGTTACTGCTGCTAAACCTTGATGTGCTGTTACACCTTTCCCCCCGAGAGTTCCCAAGAGGGTGTACTTGTTTTGAAGCCGCAGAGGTCATCTGCACTCCATGTCTAATCCCCCTCAATAGACAATAGACAATAGGTGCAGGAGGAGGCCATTCGGCCCTTCGAGCCTGCACCGCCATTCAATGGCTGATCATTCACAATCAGTACCCCGTTCCTGCCTTCTCCCCATACCCCTTGACTCCGCTATCATTAAGAGCTCTATCTAACTCTCTCTTCAAAGCATCCAGAGAATTGGCCTCCACTGCCTTCTGAGGCCTTCCTCATGGTCTCCCACTTTCTGTCTTCCTGGACCTTCTGTGCGACAACTTCACTGTAGGTCCGGTCCAGGAAGCTTGCTGTCGCCTAGGTGGTAGGTTGTCCTAGCTTCTCGTAAGCATTGTCGTGGTCATTGTCGTAGATAAAATAGAGGGTCTTTCGGCGATCTGCTACAACTTTGACAGTCGCCAGCAGTCGCCTTAAAAAGAAATTGTTCAATACATTTTTTATGAAGTTGCACATTTCTGACCAGCCGTAGAGGCTTCCAGGAGTGCTCGGTATATGAGACATAGCGAGCCCATGCATATTAGTGATGTTTCGGGTCACCCATCGCTTCTCTCCAGAGATGCTGCCTGTCCCACTGAGTTACTCCAGCATTTTTGTGTCTATCTTCGGTTTAAACCAGCATCTGCAGTTCTTTCCTACGTGTTTTTTTTTAAAAACCAGCATCTGCCGTTTCTTCCTACACCATGGATATTAGATAGAATAAGAAAATAACTGCAGATGCTGGTACAAATCGAAGGTATTTATTCACAAAATGCTGGAGTAACTCAGCAGGTCAAGCAGCATCTCAGGAGAGAAGGAATGGGTGACGTTTCGGGTCGAGACCCTTCTTCAGACTGATGTCAGAAGGGCGGGACAAAGGAAGGATATAGGTGGAGACAGGAAGATAGAGGGAGATCTGGGAAGGAGGAGGGGAAGAGAGGGACAGAGGAACTATCTAAAGTTGTGCATATTAGATATGAGTACTGAGGTTTGTGGTCAGTGAATGACAGGGTGCAGCCAGTTGAACAATGCCCATGGTGGGCGGTGCAGTTTGAATTGAATTGAAAGAAACAAACACGGAAACAGGACCGTCAGCCACCCGAATCCACGCCAACATCGATCACCCGTTCACGTTATTTTTATGTTGTCCACTCCCGACGTTAGGGGCAATTTACAGAGGCCCAATTAACCTACAAACGCGCACGTCTTTGGCATATGGGAGAAAACTGGAGCAACCCACGTGATCGTAGGGAGAACGTGCAAACTCCACACAACTCCACACAACAGATCGAACTCAGGTCTCCGGCACTATCAGTCTGCAGCTCTACAAGCTGCACCAATGTCAGCCAAACTTGCATTCGCTGACCTTGTTCAGTCTTGAAAAGGTAAAGTTCTTCAGATCATCATAAGAGGAGATCTTATCGAAACGTATAAGATTATTAAGGGGTTGGACACGTTAGAGGCAGGAAACATGTTCCCAATGTTGGGTGAGTTCAGAACAAGGGGCCAAAGTTTAAGAATAAGGGGTAGGCCATTTAGAACGGAGATGAGGAAAAACTTTTTCAGTCAGAGAGTTATAAATCTGTGGAATTCTCTGCCTCAGAAGGCAGTGGAAGCTAATTCTCTGAATGCATTCAAGAGAGAGCTAGATAGAGCTCTTAAGGATAGCGGAGTCAAGGGGTATGGGGAGAAGGCAGGAACAGGGTATTGATTGAGAATGATCAGCCATGATCACATTGATTGGCGGTGCTGGCTTGAAGGGCCGAATGGCCTCCTCCTGCACATATTGTCTATTGTCTATTGTCTTCCGTCAATGCATCCAAGTCCCTGAGAGCATTCACCTCACATTGGCCCCAATCACACGTTGTTCCCACTTTCTTCACAAGGTTTTTCCCCCTAGACGTCTAGGACAGTTGTATTGCATTGCGCCTCGTTTGGCCACGACTCCAGGGCAACGTTTAAAAAGCAAATGTCCAAGTTCTCCCGTCAACACTATCCACTTGTCATTCTTTCCCATCAATTCTGTTGCAGAATCATTCTCAGAGTCTGGTTGTGCCACAGTGCAACTTCCCTTTGAAAGGTACAGGCAAGAGTTAAATATTGCAGGCTAATAGATAACGTAAATGCATTAAAAATAGAAGCTGGAGTTGGCCATTGGTTCCTCATTCCTGCTTTACCATTGAATAACATCACAGCTGGTCTTTTACTTCAGTGCCATTTTCCTACATTAACCCCACATCCCTTGATATCCCTAATGTGTTTATAAATCTTCAGATGTCTTTGTTGATATATTCAGTGCTTCTGCAGGTTTCCCGGGCCAAGAATTCCTGAGAATAAGTATCCTCTGGGTGAAAAAATATTCTTTTCATCTCTGTCCAGAGTAGATGACCTCTTATTTTGAAACTGTGGCCTTTGGCTTTAAACATCTCAAGCAAGGGAAACATCTTCCCTGCAATGATCTTGTCAAGACCTGTAAGAGGACTTGCACGCTTTGATGAGACCAAACTTCATTCTTTATACTCCAAAGAATATGGGCCAGTCTGCTAAATCGTTTCTCATGTGAAAAACTCACCACCCCAGGAATCCTACTAGTGTGGAATGAGGATTGACTAATGGAATAAAGCAGTTATTTTAGGACCGGGAGACTGATAAGCAGGATACACAGGAAAATGCGGAGACATCCCATTCATTCAGCATTTAAATCAATGATTTGGATGAGCGGATCAAGTAGAATATACTTAAGTTTGCTGATGATGCAAAACTGAGTTGCCCTTTGGATCATGAGGAAAATCCAAGGAGGCTTCAGGAGGATCTAGGTGGATTAAGTAAATAGGCATAGATGTAGCTGATGGAATACAAAGTGAAAAATTATGAGGCTATATACTGTAGAGAAAAGATAGAAAGGAAGATATTTTTAAAATAATTTTGGTGAGGTAAACTAGAGCAGGATTTACACAGAACATAGTCATAAAGTCATAGAGTCATAGAGTAATACAGTGTGGAAACGAGCCCTTCGGCCCTACTTGCCCACACCGGCCAACATGTCTCAGCTACACTGGTCCCACCTGCCTGTGTTTGGTCCATATCCCTCCAAACTTTTCCCATCCATGTACCTGTCTAACTGTTTCTTAAAGGTTGGGATTGTCCCTGCCTCCACTATCTCCTCTGGCAGCTTGTGCCATACACCCACCACCCTTTGTGTGAAATAGTTACCCCTCAGATTCCTATTAAATCTTTTCCCCTTCACCTTGAACCTACAGTATGTCCTTTTGTTCTCAATGCCTCTACTCTGGGCAAGAGATGGCAGGGTTCTGGGAGTGTTGTATAATGTAGTGACCTAAGGGTGCAATACAGTTCCATGGGAGTGATGACTCAGATGGACAGAGTAGTGAAGAAGGTATTTGGCATGCTTGCCTTCATTGGACAGGGTATCAAAGAAGACAAGACTCGGGGCTTCATGTTACAGCTGTGCAGGATATTGGTAAAGACACATTGGAGCACAGTGTGCAGTTCTAGTCATCCTGCTAGAGATAAGATGTCATTAAAATGGAAAATATGGAAAAATGATTTTCAAGGATGTTGCCAGGCCTGGAAAACATAGAAACATAGAAACATGTTATAAGTGTGAGGTTATCCACTTTGGTGGTAAGAATAGGAAGGCAGAGTATTATCTGAATGGTGTCAAGTTAGGAAATGTCCCCAACAACTCTCACCAACTTCCACAGATGCACCATAGAAAGCATTTTGCTGGGATGCAACACAGCATGGTTTGAGAACAGCTCCATCCAAGGCCGCAGGAAATTGTGGGGAATTGTGGACGCAGCCCAGACCATCGCACAAACCAACCTCCTGTCAACCGACTCGCTTTACACCTCACACTGTCTCGGCAAGGCCAGCAGCACAATCAAGGACGGTACGGTGGCGCAACGGTAGAGTTGCTGCCTTACAGCGAATGTAGCGCCGGAGACTCAGGTTCGATCCTGACTACGGGTGCTGTACTGTACGGAGTTTGTACGTTCTCCCCGTGACCTGCGTGGGTTTTCTCCGAGATCTTCGGTTTCCTCCCACACTCCAAAGACATACAGGTATGTAGGTTAATTGACTGGGTAAATGTTTAAAAATAATTGTCCCTAGTGTGTGTAGGATAGTGTTAATGTGCGGGGATCGCTGGGCGGTGCGGACTTGGTGGGCCGAAAAGGCCTGTTTCCGCGCTGTATCTGAAATAAGGACGAGTCGCACCCTGGCCATTCCTTCTTCTCTCCTCTCCCATCAGAATTGAAGTGTGAAAACGCACACCTCCAGATTCAGGGACAGTTTTTTTTCCCAGCTGTCATCAGGCCACTGAACCATCCTATCAACATCTAGAGAGCCGTCCTAAGCTGCCATCTACCTCATTGGAGACCCTCGGACTATCTTTAATCGGACTTTACAGGACATTATCTTGCACTAAACATTATTCCCCTTTATTCTGCTTCTGTTCACTATGGACGACCTCAATTGTAATCATGGATTGTCTTCCCATTGACTGGATACCACACAACAAAAAGCTGTTCACTGTACCTCGGTACACGTGACAATAAACTAAACTAAACTAATGTCCTCAGTCTTTAGGGAAAGGGGGTTCCCCTCTTCCATCATAGATGAGGCCCTCACACGGGTCTCCTCGGTATCCCAAAGCTCTGCCCTTGCTCCCCCTCCCCCTAGTCACAACAGGGACAGAGTCCCCCTCAGTCCTCACCTTTCACCCCATCAGCCGTTGCACACAGCACATAATCCTCCAACATTTTGCCACCTCCAACAAGATCCCATCACTAGTCAAATCTTCCCATCTCCATCCCATTCCACCTTCCGCAGAGACCGTTCCCACTGCAACTTCCTGGTTAACTCATCCCATCCCACCCAAACCACCCCCTCCACAGGTGCCTTTCCCTGCAAACGCAGAAGATGCAACACCCTGTCCCTATACATCCTCCCTCGACTCTGTCCAAGGACCCTGACAGTCCTTTCAGGTTAGGCAGAGGCTCACTTGCACCTCCTCCAACCTCATCTACTGTATCCGTTGTTCAAGGTGTGGACTCTTATACATCAGCGAGAACAAACGCAGACAGGCAATCGTTTTATTGGAAGCCTTCACTCCGTCCGCCTAGACCTACCTGACCTCCAGGTTGCCAAAGAGTTTAATTCCCCTTCCCATTCCCTCACTGACCTTTCTGTCCTGGGCCTCCTCCATTGTTAGAGTGAGGCCAAATTGGAGGAACAGCATCTCATATTTTGTTTGGGCAGCTTGCAACCCAATGCAATGAATATTGACTTCTCTAACGTCAAGTAACCCTTGTATCCCCTCTCTCGATCCCTCCCCCCCCCCTCTAGTCATACCAACTTCACAGTCATCTTGTTGAGTCTCATTGCCTGTGCTTGTTTTCACGTAACACACAGCTAACAATGGCCTGTTCCCTTTATCATCATTACTTTTGTGCATATCTTTCATTCATTTGTTCCATTCCTCTCTTGCTATTGAGGGCGTGCAGCGTAGGTTTACTAGGTTAATTCCCGGAATGGTGGGACTATCATATGTTGAAAGACTGGAGCGACTAGGCTTGTATACACTGGAATTTAGAAGGATGAGAGGAGATCTTATCAAAACGTATGATTATTAAGGGGTTGGACACGTTAGAGGCAGGAAACATGTTCCCAATGTTGGGGGAGTCCAGAACCAGGGGCCACAGTTTAAGAATAAGGGGTAGGCCATTTAGAACTGAGATGAGGAAAAACTTTTTCAGTCAGAGAGTTGTGAATCTGTGGAATTCTCTGCCTCAGAAGGCAGTGGAGGCCAGTTCTCTGAATGCATTCAAGAGAGAGCTAGATAGAGCTCTTAAGGATAGTGGAGTCAAGAGGTATGGGGAGAAGGCAGGAACGGGGTACTGATTGAGAATTATCAGCCTTGATCACATTGAATGGCGGTGCTGGCTCGAAGGGCCGAATGGCCTACTCCTGCACCTATTGTCTATTGTCTCTACATCTCCGCCTACATCTCTCATTTCCCTTTCCCCTGACTCTCAGTCTGAAGAAGGGTCCTGACCCAAAACGTCACCTATTCCGTTTGTCTTCAGATGCTGAGATCTGAATTCTCAGATGCTGTCTGACCCGCTGAGTTACTGCAGCTACGTATTTGTGTCTGTCTAAACCAAATGCACGCTGAAACCATCCAACCCTATTATTAGTTTCTGAATGCCTGGTAAATATTTCCTTCATATTAGATTCCAGCATTTGCCCTTCTACTGATGTTAGAGCTGCGAACAACATGATGCTGCAACGGTGGCGCAGCGATAGAGTTGCTGCCTTACAGCGCTTGCAGCGCCGGAGACCCGGGTTCGATCCCGACTACGGGAGCTGTCTGTACGGAGTTTGTGCGTTCTCCCCGTGACCTGCGTGGGTTTTCTCTGAGATCTTCGGTGTCCACCCACACTCCAAAGACGTACAGGTTTGTAGGTTAATTGGCGTAGGTTGGTATACTTGCTATAAGCGTGTTCGCCCGCCCCGGATCGCGGGGCTTGGGTCGGCCCGCCACGGACCTTTCACCGTCCGGCTCGGCGGGGGCTTCAATGTCGGGAGCCCCGACCGCCCCGACGTGCAGCGGCAGCGGCAGCGTCTTCGCTCCCGCCCCGGATCGCGGGGCTTGGGTCGGCCCGCTGCGGACCTTTCACCGTCCGGCGCGGCCTGGAACGTGGCAACTTCAGCAGCCTGACCGCGGGAGAAGACGGCAGGGGAAGAGAATAGACATTCTGGCCTTCCATCAGAGTGAGGAGGGGACTGGAGGAGACTCACTGTGATGGATGTTTCTCTTTTTTTGTGTGTTTTGTGTCGGTTGGGGTTGTGTGTAATTTGCTTATTTTATTGCTCTTATTGTTGGACTGTGGGACGAAATCTCGTCCAAAAGACTTGTTTTTTGGATGACAAATAAAGATATCCTGAATCCTGAAGTGTAAATTGTCCCTAGTGTTGGTGGGCTTGTGTAAATGTGTGGGAGTCGCTGGTCAGTGCGGACTCGATGGACCGAAGGGCCTGTTACCGCACAGTAGCTCTAAACTAAACTAAACTAGACTAAAGCTGATGCTGGCTCGCAAATAACTGCAACACCACATCATAATTGTCAAGAAACTATTCTGTTTAAACCTCGTGGGTTAACCTGAGAGTTAGTACGAATGATCATGTCAGTTAAATATGCAAATCATGTTATCTTAGCTGATACTGAGGCAGGTTGCTGCAACCACATAACACGTGTGAGACCAACCTTGAGGAATAAAGGTCTAAAAGCAAAATAATTCTCCATTCCAAGACAAAGTAAGGTCCATAACGTTCAGGGTTTTTCCGCAGATCCATTTGAGAGAAGGGAGTACGGCACTCACGCCAAATCTTTAACACGGATTACCTTGGAGACTAATTGAGCAGTTGTGTGTGAATTGTAAGAACCATCGGATAGGCATTTACAGCACAGAAAATGGCTATTAGGCCCATTGTATCCATGCCAACTAAAAGTAGAGCTTGTAAGGTCACTCCCATTTCCCAGCTCTTGCTCGGTAGCTTTTGAGGTTGTACTGCTTCAAAATCTTCATCCAGGTCATTTTTAAATGTACCCAGACTATCCACCCAGACAGATAGTCAGCTCTAGACCTCCACCACTCTTGGGGTGAAGGAACTCAGCGGGACGGGCAGCATCTCTGGAGAAAAGGAATGGGTGACGTTACGGGTCGAGAGACTGATTCAGTCGGAAGAAGGGTCTCGACCCGAAACGTCACCCATCCCTTCTCTCCAGAGATGCTGCCCATCCCGCTGAGTCATTCCAGCATTTTGTGTCTATCTTCGATTTAAACCGGCATCTGCAGTCCTTTCCTGCACTCTTAGGGTGAAAACATTTTCAATCAACTTGTCTCTTATCGTTCCACTAAATAACTCAACCTCGCCCAAGAGAATGTTTTCTCAACCAAGGGTAATAAGTCCACCTTGTTTTGTCCATCTAGGCTTCAAATAATTTTATCCGCTTCAATTAAACTTTCTCTCTTTTCCCATTGTTCCAAAAGAAAACATTCCCAGCCAAGATAGTCTTGCCCCCTAACTGTGAGTCTCTCAAACCTCCATTATTATTTGGTGAAAGGTTGGTTAAATGGGAAATGTGTTAACTATGTTTACTTATTTAAAAGTCTGATTATAACCTGCAATTTTGGTCCAGGATGATAGTTTTTAGAGTTTTAGTTTGTGAGATACAGTGTGAAAACAGGCCCTTTGGCCCACTGAGCCCATCAGTCATCCCTACACTAGTTCTGTGTTATCCCACTTTCACATCCTACACATCTGACACACGCCAAGGGCAATTTACAGAAGCCAATTAAACTGCAAACCTGTTCGTCTTTGGGATGTGGGAGGAAACCAGAGCACCTGGACGGTCACTGGGAGAACGTGCATGCTCCACACAGACAACACCTGGGGTCAGGATTGAACCCATTCTCTGGCGCTGCGAGGCAGCATATCTGCCACTGTGCCACTGTGCTGCTCTTACTTGCTTGGAACTAAAACAGGCACATTTAACTCACGTGCTGTTTCCAAGAAATTGTTGTGGGACAGCAAAATGTCAATCCTGTACTCAATTCCATTGAAGATGTGGTTGGCTGTCAGCGAAGGGCTACTGCATGGGTCAGAGACAAAGCTGGAGTGCACAGGGTCCAGAAGAGAGAGTAGAAGGGCAGCACGGTAGCGCAGCGGTAGAGTTGCTGCTTTACAGCGAATGCAGTGCCGGAGACTCAGGTTCGATCCTGACTACGGGTGCTGTACTGTAAGGAGTTTGTACGTTCTCCCCGTGACCTGCGTGGGTTTTCTCCGAGATCTTCGGTTTCCTCCCACACTCCAAAGACGTACGGGTATGTAGGTTAATTTGACTGGGTAAATGTAAAAAATTGTCCCTAGTGTGTGTAGGATAGTGTTAATGTGCGGGGATCGCTGGGCGGCGCGGACTTGGTGGGCCGAAAAGGCCTGTTTCCGCGCTGTATATATATGATATGATGATGATATGATAGAAGTCCTGGACTATGGGATCCAGTAGACGAAGAATAGGTTGGAGTTCCAGGGGAGCACTTCATCCTCATTTCCCTCTCTCCTGCAGTGGTTGACACTATATTTCCTGGTTTTGTGACCTAATCCTTGTGCAGATTTCCCTGTAAGATGCCCATGGCCAAACAGGATGCCCATGACCAAAGATTTCCCTTCTCCTGATATAAGGCATTCGTTGTCTTAAGGGCCTGCCCACTTAGGTGATTTTAAGGCGACTGCCGGTGACTAGGCTGTCGCCGACAGTTCGCCGGGTGTCGCGGGCATGATCGTGAGGAGTCTTCCAAGAATCGTAGTGGATCTCAGCGCGTCGCTGAGAAATCATCCGGAGTGAAATTTCTCGGCGACAGCTGGCTTGTCGCCAGGTATCGTTGCTTATTGTGGGCGCTGTCGCATGCTGTCCCTAGGTTTGCTAGGTTCTCTTAGATGCATTTAGAAGCACATAATATTAAAATAAGTAAAGTAATTTGAAGATACCATAAAATGCTTGTGTTTGACCATTTTATTTACCGTCAGGACATTTGACAGGTAGATTGGAGGCGACAGTTTGACGGTCAGGTAAGCGTGGGAATTTTTGCGATGTTTATGGCCATCAGCGATTACATTTAACGTAGGCTCCCAACCCAGATATGCAACCCAGAAACCAGATATGCATCTCCCGTACATTTTCAAAGAATGCCCACACACTTTTCACAAAAATCCATTTAACCACTTTTAAAATGAAATTTCTTAATACTGCTATTAGCAAACTGGAAGTAAACCCAGTTTATGCCTTGTTACCATGAAGCTTGGTTTTCAATTAACCCGGGCAAGATGTTATATTTCAAAACTCTCAAGTACTTACCGACTTGTCAGTGATTTCTGCGAAAATTAGGACGCCAGAGAAGCATTGATAGCGTGGGAATTTTTGCGATGTTTCCGAAGCCGGGGTAATCTCGACCTGACTCGGCATTGTCGTGGTCATTGTTGTAGGGTAAAATAAAATTTTAGCGATCTGCTACGACTTTGACAGTCGCCGGCAGTCACCTAAAACTTGCCTAAACAATCGCCTAAGTGGTACAGGCCGTTTAGTACAATTGCCATAGTGCAATTTTCACTAATTTTAAGAGGAGATTTATTCAGTAGAATTTGATTGCAAGTAATCTTAAAAGTTGCATTCTTCACACAGTTGCAGGGTTGTTTCGGTATTGACATGGCAAACTCCTTTAGTCTCTGCAGAAGTAGAGAAGATGGCCAGAAGGCTAAGGATAGGAGAGGACACGAATGCAGGCATACCCAGACAAGTCCAGGAGAAAACCAAAATCCAATAGCAAACGTAACCGAGGGAATACAGAACTGATTAGTCGGCATGGAGTGAACATAGATAGCAGGCATATAACCCTTGACTGATGAATGCAGGTGTAACTCATGATTAGGTCAGGGGAGGAATGTGGAGAGAGAGTCTCAATTGCCTGGAGGTGTAGCAGGTGTGACAGAAGATGGTGTACGTCTTTGGCTCAATGTGGTTGGTCCAGGACAGATTACTGATTGGGGCATGTACTCCACCACACTTAGTGAAGTCAATAATGAGCTCCTTCATCTTGCTGGCATTGAGGAAGAGGCTTGGATTTTACACCATGTTACTAAGCTCTCTATCTCCTCCTCCTCCTACTATCTCCTTCATGTACTCCGTCTTGTCAATGTTCAATATCTTTAGATTTTAGATTTAGTTTTAGAGATACAGCGCAGAAACAGGCCCTTCAGCCCACCGGGTCCGCGCCGCCCAGCGATCCCCGCACATTAAAACCATCCTACACCCACTAGGGATAATTTTTACATTTGCCCAGCCAATTAACCTCTTTGGAGTGTGGGAGGAAACTGAAGATCTCGGAGAAAACCCACGCAGGTCACGGGGAGAACGTACAAACTCCGTACAGTACAGCACCCGTAGTCAGGATCGAACCTGAGTCTCCGGCGCTACATTCGCTGTAAGGCAGCAACTCTACCTCTGCGCCACTGTGATATCCAGCCCACTGCAGCTCTAACTTCAGGTAGCCCCGGGATTCCCTCTCTCTCTTATCCCTACCCCCACCCAAGTCGCACCAGCTTCTCGTTCTCACCCACCAAACAGCTAACAAATGGCCTGTTTCCTTTATCATCGTAACTTTTTTGCATTTCTTTCATTCATTGTCTGTGCAAAATGTTCCAAACCTTATTTTCCAGATTCTGCAAGATCTAAGAGATCCTTCACAGTCACGCCCTAAATGAACTGTGCGTAAATCAGTCCAATGAACTCCCAGTCTGTGCTCAAGTCCACATTATCTATAAGTGTGGACATGAACATCTCAGATCTATTATTGACAAAGAGTGCCAGAACATGTTCTTTGAAAATTCTGACCCATTTATACTCCTGCAGTGATGACAGATTATTGTGAACAAAAAGCTCCGTGAAAATTATTCAAATATTGAAGTGGAACTTGACTGAAATTCATTTGAAGGTCAAAAGCAAAGTTAAACCAGTTCTATTATTTGCAAACACATATCTATTCTGATAACTGAAGAACAGCAATTGGTCATATAAACAGCGAGCAAGTTCTGGACGGACTGCATGTTATTTACAGCAGTGCGAATAGTGACCTGACAGAACATTTATTGAACGATGCTGCATCAAATCGTTTCTATTGCAAATGTTTGCTTGAGGAGAAAAAGGCAAACGTGGCAGATTGAAATGCCTAAGAACTAGTGAGCAAACAATGCCTTGTCCATATTACATTCAGAAAACTTGTAGTGTTACTGTGATATTCCCTCCCACTCACAACGCTCCCCCACATGCATTGATCAAAAAATCGTGGATAGACACAAAATGCTGGAGTAACTCAGCAGGACAGGCAGCATCTCTGGAGCGAAGATTCCGCTAGCCCGAAGAGCTCTATCTAACTCTCTTTTGAATGCATCCAGCGAATCGGCCTCCACTGCCTTCCGAGGCAGAGAATTCCACAAATTCACAACTCTCTGGGTTAAAAAGGTATTTCCTCATCTCAGTTTCCAAATGGCCTACCCCTATATTCTTAAACTGTGGCCCTTGGTTCTGGACTCCCCCAACATCGGGAACATGTTCCCTGCATCTAGCTAAAATTTTATATGTGTGTACAAGATCCCCTCTCATCCTTCTAAATTCAAGTGAACACAAGCCCAGTTGCTCCAGTCTTTCATCATATGACAGTCCCGCCTTCCCGGGAATTAACCTGGGTGAACCCACGCTGCACTCCATCAATAGCAAGAATGTCCTTCCTCAAATTAGGAGACCGAAACTTGCACACAGTACTCCAGGTGCGGTTTCACCAGGGCCCTGGATTTTGCTGAAATACGGAGCTCTCATGTGTTTTTCCTTACTCGGGTTTAAGCTGGAAAAATGCTCTCTGAATATCTCTGGCAGAGAAGGTAATTGATTGAGAGTCTTTGATGTGCCGTATTCCAAACGGAATTCTTAATAACCTCCTCATATCTGGAAGCAACTAAAACCCCTGTCCCACCTAGGTGATTTATTAGGCGACTAGGCTGTCACCACATCGCCGGGCTGTCGCCCATATGGCCGTGAGTCGTCTCCAAAGAGTCTTTCTGGTCGCCGCTGGATTTTCAGAATGTTGAACATTTTTCGGCGACAGTGGGCTTGACGCCAATGAGCGTAGCTTGACGTCTCCTGACGTGGGCGCTGTCGTAGGTTGTCGCCAGGTGACCTAGGTTGTCGCCGGTGCTGACTTCAGTGAATTCCATTGGCGACTACCTACGTCAACCTACGTCAACCGGCGACAGGTACCGGCGTCAAAACCGGAGGCCAAAATGACGTGAAATGTCTTCAGTTGTCGCCGACAGGGTCGTAGCTTGTCGTAGCTTGCCACGGGTGGAGGTAGGTTGACTTCGGTTGTCGTAGGTTGTCGCCTGTGTGGTCGTAGGTTGTCGTAGGTGCGGTCGTAGGTGGACGTCCTACTCGCGACGATTGGGTCGCCGGTTGTCGGTGGCTTGCCATAGCTTGACGTCGACTAGGTGGTAGGTTGTTGTAGCTTGTCGTAGACATTGTCGTGGGGGGTCCAGTCACCGTTTTTTCAGCGACCTTCTACGACGATGACAATCGCCGGCAGTCGCCTAAAAAATCGCCTGTGGGACAGGCCCTTTTGCAGCTGGCTTGAAGTCAGTACAATCAGCACCTGCTAGACACCACTCCCTGTAATCTTTAATAATGGACTCAAAGCCATTTGCTGATACCTTTAAATAATACCTCCCTGCTGCTGAATCTTATAGAAACATATAAAATACTTAAGGGATTGGACAGGCTAGATGCAGAAAAAATGTTCCCCATGTTGGGGGAGTCCAGAACCAGGGGTCACAGTTTAAGAATAAGGGGTAGGCCATTATGGACTGAGATGAGGAAAAACGTTTACAGCCAGAGAATTGTGAATCTGTGGAATTCTCTGCCACAGAAGGCAGTGAAAGCTAATTCACTGGATGTATTCAAGAGAGAGTTAGATATAGCTCTTTGGGCAAACGGAATCAAGGAATATGGGGAGAAAGCAGGAACGGGGTACTGATTTTGGATGATCAGCCATGATCATATTGAATGGCAGTGCTGGCTCGAAGGGCTAAATGGCCTATTTTCTATGTTTCGATAAATATATGTTCACCTGCTTAAGGTTAAGGGAAGGCATTAACTAAAATGTTCAAAAGTAACTCTGTAATGTTAGATCAACATCGACAACATTGATCTGGTGGACATTAGCTGTGCATATTCTGATAGATGGAACGAAGAGGTGAGAAGGAAGATGGGCATTCAGAGCCTGCTAGGAAAGGGGGAGGTGAGGAATGTGGGGGCAGAGGTAGGTGGATGATGGATAGAGGCAGACTGAAGAGGAAGTAAAAACAAGAGACAAAAGGAAGATGTAAACACAAGGAACTGAACTGTACACGGTGGAATCATGCAGAGAACACAGAGTGCTGGAGAAACTCAGCGGGTCTGGCATAATCTCTGGAGGACATGGATCGCCAACGATTTGCATCGGGACCCTTTCTCAGGTCCAGAGAAACAAAAAGAAGCAGATGGAGTCAAGCCAAGGAAGGGGAAGGTGATGGTTGAGACAGCTGCTGAAATGTGATAAGTAGGAACATAAAGGCAGCCAGTGCTGAATCTGATAAGTAATGAAAGTGATAATGAAACTCCATCTGTAGTGTCTTGGGTCTACCTGAAATTCCTAGTAGTGTTTTCCTGCAGCATGAAACTTCAGTTTGCAAATACAAATGCATACATAATTCCATGCATCCCACAGAGTTGAAACAGCATAATCTCATCAAAAAAAGCTTCTTCTTTTTCTACTTTTTCGACACTAGTCCCTTAGAGTTAAGGATAACTGTCTTCTTCTGTAATTTCCAGATGGCCATTGAGACCGACATGGATTTGCAGATTCAGCCGTGGGAAGCTTAGGCGTCATGATGAGGCAGTCAGGTGATCAGTATGGGAGATGATGTGCCCTGGCTGTGATTACCACATGGCAGATAGACACAAAATACTGGAGTAACTCAGCGGGACAGGCAGTGAGAGAGCATGTTGCTAAACTCTCGTTGAAGAGAGGAGGAGAACTTCTTCAAAGAGGACATACCTTGAGGAGAAATCGCAGTGGAGAAACAAGTAGTATAAGAAAATAACTGCAGATGCTGGTACAAATCGAAGGTATTTATTCACAAAGTGCTGGAGTAACTCAGCAGGTCGGGCAGCATCTAGGGAGAGAAGGAATGGGTGACGTTTCGGGTCGAGACCCTTCTTCAGACAGGCAGCATCTCTAGATAGAAGGAATGGGTGATGTTTCAGGTCAAGATGCTTTCTTCAGTGCAGAAGGGTCGAGATCCGAAACATAACTCATTCCTTCTCTCCAGACATACTGCCCGTACCGTTGAGTTATTCCAGCTTTTTGTGTCTACTTGTTTTGAGTAGGAAGGAGCTGCAGATAGATGCTGGTTTCCTTCCTACTCAAAAAAACAAGTTTTGCTCTGTGTGTTAGCAAGACGAAGGAGCTGATTGTTGACTTCAAGGTGGGAAACTGAAGGACCATGCACCTGTCCCCACTGGCAGAACAGTGGTGGAAAAAGCCAACAGCTTAAAATATTTGCACGTGCATGTTTCTTATGACCTGTCCTGGGTCAAATACAAGCTAAACTAAACTAATCAAGTTCTTAAACTAGGCTGTACGACCCTACCTGAGCACCAAGGCAGGAACGGGGTACTGGTTGTGGATGATCGGCCATGATTACAGTGAATTACAGTGAATTACAGTGAATGACAGTGCCGGCACGAAGGGCCGAATGGCCTACTCCTGCACCTATTGTCTATTATTTAATGTGTAGGATTAAGGGCAATTTACAGATAAGGAAAGTGGAACTAGCATATGAAACACAGACTTAGCGCACGGGTTAGATGGTTGGCAGTTTGGTACTATGGTACAGTACCATACGGTCGGCGAATGGTCTGCATGGACTAGGTGAGACTTGTTTTCACACTGTATCTCTAAACTAGAGTAAACTGTCTTTGGATGTCAGTGGTAATATGAAACAATGAGAGTTCACACAGTGCTCGACATTGGATCAATTGTGATCCAGTTGCAGATATCTGGCACTCGATAAAGGCAAGTGGGTACTGATTTTGGGTGGAATGCCGAAAAAAAAACAATTGCAAAGAACACAGTAGGTGAGGTTTTATTTTGCTAGCCTCAGCATCCTATCAACCGTATTAAGGAGTGAAAGTTCCATCCATGGACTCATGTGATGTGGTGAAACGGAATTGTCTCCAACAAAATCCACTCAGGAATAAATTTCAAATATTAACTTCTGGAATATAATTCAGCGACCGCGAAATTTAAAAATCCTCAACGAACTGAATCGGACATGGTATTTAATCACAAAATGCTGGAGTAACTCAGCGGGTCAGGCAGCATCTCAGGAGAGAAGGAATGGGTGACGTTTTGGGTCGAGACCCTTCTTCAGACTGAAGACATGGTGTCATTTCACTGAGTAATAGGAGTGCAGTTCTGTGGGAGGGATTGCAGCCAACATGTTGATCAAAGGTGAGGCATTCTATTCATTTTGATTTCCACAAAATATATTCCTCTTTTCTCCGCCAGCAAGCGACAATGGTTCAAAGCTGGGGCCATTACAAATGTTGAATTGCTTTTGAGTGGCTGATCAGTCTGAAGAGATATATGCTTCCTCAGAAGCCTTTTGGGCAACAGCTCAATTGTATTCTTTGCCATGGTGCAAAGGTTTAATTGAGTAACATTGATCTTCTGTAATGTCACAACCCAAGTTGAATATGAATGAACACATTGTTTACTGGTCCTAGCTTTTATCCACGATGGTGGTTGCAATCCAATAAAATACTTAATTGCCTGCAGAGCACTTTGGTCACCTTGAGGTCATTAAAGGCTCCATATAAAGACATTCTTCTGACGGCAGACAATATTTTCATGATTTACAAACATCTATATATTAAAACTCTTGTTTGTTTGTTTGTTTGTTCCTGAACTACAGCCAAAACGGTACACGATAGCGCGACAATTTTAGGCCCACCTTACTCACCGCCATCCCTTTGGTGCTAATGGAAGAAGTTTCATTGAAATCGGCGTTATATTTTTAAGGTTATTCATATTTTAAAGTTTAAATCTATCTCCTAGGGAGGGAGGGGGAGGGAGGGAGGGAGGGAGGGAGGGAGGGAGGGAGGGAGGGAGGGAGGGAGGGAGGGAGGGAGGGAGGGAGGGAGGGAGGTGAGGTGAGGTGAGGTGAGGGAGGTGAGGTGAGGTGGAGGGAGGGGGGAGGGAGGATGGGAGGATTGAGGGGAATGGAGGGGAATTGAGTGGGGGGGAGGGGGAGGGGGAGGGGAAGGGGGAGGGGAAGGGGGAGGGGAAGGGGGAGGGGAAGGGGAGGGGAAGGGGGAGGGGAGGGGGGGTGGAGGGAGGGGGGAGGAGGGAGGGAGGAGGGGGGAGGGAGGGAGGAGGGGGGAGGGCGGGAGAGGAGAGCAGGGGAGGGGGAGGAGAGGGTGCTGCACCTATGCAGGAGATGTTTGGGCCCAACGGGTCCACTTGGTCTAGTGATAACTAAAGATTCAATTTGGATTCGCTCTAATATTTTGCATGATAAAACTTAACCAATTTGAACGCACTTTCAGTAGAAAGGGAACATCATTTCACATTTCACATATTTATTTAACGCTATAAATAAAATATTGATTGCATGAAAGCCCATTAATATATAGATAATTTAATATATTGCTTCTATGACGTTTTAGTTTGCTTAAATTATATATATGTTGAACTGAATCTAATGCAGTGTGCCTCTTCTGTACATGTAGCATGCCCCTTATACAAAACATTATTGAGATTTTTTTTTCTGTTTCTGAAAAAAAAGTAGAGTTTGGAAAGCTTGATATTGAGGTAATATAATGAGGATGAAGATGCCAATAGTGCTATCAAAGAGCACTTTCTGCACTTATGTGGAAAGGACCTGTTCAAAAGCAATTAATGGCTGCTATTGTATGCCAGATTACTGGAAGAGCTGGAAGAACTCTCTAAGGCAGCATTTGGTTGATATCTGCAAATCCCTGAATAGATTCTATAATTTTGAATATTGTTGCATAGTAAATACTAAATTGTCATCCTTGGCACATACAGTTTCATCTCCTATTACCCCTTCCTTTGTATTCACATTTCCAATTTGCTCTGCTTCCACTCAGTGAAAGTGATGGCTGCAGAATTGAAAGGGAATATATTTCACAAGTAACTAGAAATTTCTCTTCTACTTCCAAAGAAAATAATAAAACCTTATTGGGCTGTAATTGGACTGCTATTGAATAAAGGCTTTAAAGTATCAAAAATCGGCAGTGTAGCATAAGCCATTGTGATTTTTTCTTTCATAGGTGGCTAAATTGAGATTACTAGCTGAGATCATTTTTTTTGCTGTGTGCACTGTGAACTGGAACATAAAGTTTATACGACTAAGAGTAAATACAGTACTAAAAACAATATTTTCACGGAGCATAATGAACGATATGCTTACTAACAGACCGAAAGATGCCCTTCCAAAATACCTGAAGATTATGAGGGATTATTTTCATAGATACCACAACATCAGTAAATATCACAATATCTCTGTATAAAAAAAAGGTCACTTTGGTTTTAATAAATCTGTAAACCTATTGCTATCTCTCAGGGTGGCTCAGGTAGAGTTGCTGCCTTACAGCGCCAGAGACCCGGGTTCAATCCTGACTACCGATGCTGTCTGTACTGAGTTTGTATGTTCACCCTGTGTCCTTGTGGGTTTTCTCAGGTTGCACGGGTTTCCTCCCACACGACAAAGATGTGCAGTTTTGTAGGTTAACTGGCTTCTGCAAATTGTAAATTGTCCCGAGTGTGCAGGATCGCTGGTCAGCACGGACTTGGTGGGCCGAATGGCCTGTTTCCACACCGAGTCTCAAGTCTAAAGTGTACTCCTTGCTGTAGATTCAATAACACTAAAGCTTGAAGAAATGTTCAGAGTCCGCATTTCCTGCAGATTTGTGACATGATGGCATCAAATATTCAGCACACATTTGGTTGCCATTGACAAGTTCAACCAAGGGCCATGTTTCCATGCTGTACAGCTCTGTGACTGTGACTCTATGCATTTGACTATTTCCTGCCTCAATATTTTGCAACTTTTATTTACTTACTTAAAAGAACTGTTAACAAATTTCAGTTGAGAGCTTGGCGTTTGATCCTTTAGAGAGAACCAGTTAGGTTGGGAAGTTGGTGCAATTATTGAAACAAATATTGAATGTTTATAATTATGAGTTAATTACAATGTCCAAATTTTTATGATTTGATATCTGGCAAATAAACGTTTAAATGTTTTAAAGTAACTGCCTCAGTTCTTCAGAGCCTGAAGAAGGGTCCTGACCCGGAAAGTCACCCATCTATTTTCTCCAGGGATGCTGCCTGCCCTGCTGAGTTACTCCAGCATTTGTGTCTATCTTGGGAATGTTGGCCCATTCCAGACGACAAGAGAATGCTGCGGGGTGCAATGAAGCTTGGTGTAGCCAATGGCAAGGCCCTGTGCAGGAGGGTCCTTCTGTTGCTGGACATTAAGGGACAGAGTTTGGTGGGGACACCTGTTATATAGGGGGGCCACATCAGTGGCAAGAGTGGTTTCTTTAAAGATAGGTGTGAGCACCACTGAGTATGACACTATTGAAAGTATAGTCACAGAATGTATGTATATACATGTTTTGTATGTATATTTTATTCTGAATAAATTTAAATTTTGAATTAAAAATGTTTGCTGTGATATTTGCTATTTTCAATCTTTATTTATATATCTGTATATATATCTGTATATATATATATCTGTATATATATATATCTGTGCGTATATATATATATCTGTATATATAGATTTATTCACAAAATGCTGGAGTAACTCAGCAGGTCAGGCAGCATCTCGGGAGAGAAGGAATGGGTGACGTTTCGGGTCGAGACCCTTCTTCAGACATATATATGTGTGTGTGCGTGTAACACATGTGTGTATCATATAACATAATGCATATATCATTGTACTATTGTGTATATCAGTATACATATATACACACACATATATATAACATGTGTGTATATCATATAACCTAATGTATATATCATTGTATATATTGTGTGTGTCAGTATATATATAACACGTGTGCCTATCATACAACATACTGTGCATATCATTATATATATATCATATATTTATCGTTTTATATATATATATATGTGTGTGTGTGTATATATATATATACACCCACACACACACACACACACACACGCATATATATGTTTATATACATACACAGACACATATATATTATATATATAAATATATGATACATGTACACACACACACACACAGTTATAATGATATGGGTATTATATATGTATATATATCATGATATGGGCATTATATATGTATATATGATACCAATCAAATTTCAGATTATATACAAATAAAATCTGAAATTTGATAGGTATCATATATCTATATCTTAATTACTTTTTAAAATGCTCATTTCAATTATCTACTCATGCTCATGCTCATTTCAATTTTCTACAGATCATGCATCAATTCCAAAAGGTATTTCGTACAAATTCTTCTTGATGAGTGTAAGTGGGGTTTTCATAAAATAAGATGACATATTTGTAAATGAATTATTTTAACCGTGCCACGTTAAAGTTCAAATCAGTTCAAATAAGCAGTGGTTACTGTCATAATCTTATCTAGCCATTCTTTTGTTATGCTGTAATAACAATAATGGGTTTTTTGCTTTGTAAAGCCTTCCGCAATGCTTGGTTCGCTGTCAGTTAATCCCACTTAATAGGTTTGCATTGCTTGCTGCAGGGTTTGGTGTCTGGAGGAAATTAACAATTAAATTCAATTTTTGTCCTTTTATAATGTACCTCTCAAATTGAAATTGATTGAATTGATTACGTGCGACAATACGGAGTTCGGAAATAGTCGTGGTCGTGGGCCAATCGGCCCTTTGAGCCAAATAATGAAAGCAAAACTGATCTCCTTCAAACCCATCATATACTTTCATTCCCTTATAGTCTGAGAACTCGCTGATCTTAGTCTTGGACATGTTGAATAACTAAGCATTCACAGCACCTCTGAAGTACAGGTTTGGGAAAAATTGCAATAGAATGCTGCAATTCCTTCTTATCTCTACTCTAAAAAAAGCAACTACAGATTTTAATGGAGGAATCAAATAAGATGGCCAGAGCATTAAGTTAATGGTTTTATTCACAAAATGCGGCGCGGACTTGGTGGACCGAAAGGGCCTGTTTCCGCGCTGTAGAATCTAAATCTAAAAAAAATCTAAAAATATAATGCTTGTCCCTATACCTCCTCCCTTGCCTCCATCCTGGGACTGCAGCAGTCCTTTCAGGTAAGAAAATGGTTCATGAGCACCTCTAACCTCCTCTACTGTTTCTGGTGTTCCCAATGTGGCTTCCTGTACATCGGTGAAACCAAAAGTAGACTTGCCAACTGCATCGCAAGGCTTACTAGATATCCTGGTTGCTCACTATTCTAACTCTATTCTTCCAACACCCTCCCTCTTCCTTTCCAGCCCCTTCCCCCTCCCCCCCCACCCCCCCCCACCCCCCCCCCCCCCCCACCCCTCTCTGCTCCACCTGGACTAGCACTTATTTTTCCCCTCTCCTTCTCCTTCCAACTACATTCCTTTCTCTGGCATTACAATTCACAACTTTTTAATCTTCTTGTCTCACACCATCCGTGTTTTCATCTCTGGTCTTTCTCTATCCATTTGCCTAACAAAAGGGCGGTCACGGTGGCGCAGCGGTAGAGTTGCTGCCTTACAGCGAATGCAGCGCCAGAGACCCAGGTTCGATCCCGACTATGGGCGCTGTCTGTACGGAGTTTGTACGTTCTCCCCGTGACCTGCGTGGGTTTTCTCCGAGATCTTCGGTTTCCTCCCACACTCCAAAGACATACAGGTTTGTAGGTTACTTGGCTTGGCAAATGTAAAAATTGTCCATGGTGGGTGCAGGATAGTGTTAATATGCGGGGATCGCTGGTCGGTGCGGACCCGGTGGGCCGAAGGGCCTTTTTCCGCACTGTATTTCTAAACTAAACTAAACTAAAACTCCCCTCATCTGTATCCACCTATAACCCACCAGGTTTTGTCCTGGCTTTCAGCTTTCTTCCCCCCACACAAAATCAGTCTGAAGAAGGGTTCCGACCCAAAACCTCCCTTAGACATGTTCTCCAGGGTTGCTGTCTCATCTGCTGAGTTACTCCTGCACTTTGAGTTTTTTTTTGTAAACCCGCATCTGCAGTTTCTTGCTTCTACTCAGAATTTAAAAGCTCTTATTTTCTATGTAATGACAATAATTTCAATTTCTACTAAACATTAAGTAAGTTTACACATTAAATAAGACAGCCATCAAACATGAGCCTTAGTATCCTCAACTTTCCTCTAACAAACATGAACCAAAATCAAAAAAAGGAGATAAGACACAAAATGCTGGAATAACTCAGCGGGACAGGCAGCATCTCGGGATAGAACGAATGGGTGACGTTTCAGGTCAAGACCTGAAGTTATCTACTTTGGTGATAAGAATAGGAAGGCAGATTATTATTTGAATGGTGTCAAGTTAGGAAAAGGGGACGTACAATGAGATTTGGGTGTCTTAGTGCATCAGTCACTGAAAGGAAGCATGCAGGTACAGCAGGCAGTGAAGAAAGCCAATGGAATGTTGGCATTCATAACAAGAGGAGTTGAGTATAGGAGCAAAGAGGTCCTTCTGCAGTTGTACAGGGCCCTAGTGAGACCGCACCTGGAGTACTGTGTGCAGTTTTGGTCTCCAAATTTGAGGAAGGATATTCTTGCTATTGAGGGCGTGCAGCGTAGGTTTACTAGGTTAATTCCCGGAATGGCGGGACTGTCATATGTTGGAAGACTAGAGCGACTAGGTTTGTATACACTGGAATTTAGAAGGATGAGAGGGGATCTTATCGAAACGTATAAGATTATTAAGGGGTTGGACATGTTAGAGGCAGGAAACATGTTCCCAATGTTGGGGGAGTCCAGAACCAGGGGG
This sequence comes from Rhinoraja longicauda, assembly GCF_053455715.1. NCBI lineage: Eukaryota > Metazoa > Chordata > Chondrichthyes > Rajiformes > Arhynchobatidae > Rhinoraja > Rhinoraja longicauda. Next base: position 134,897,830 of record NC_135953.1, on the reverse strand, counting down.
CACAGTTTAAGAATAAGGGGTAGGCCATTTAGAACAGAGATGAGGAAAAACTTTTTTAGTCAGAGAGTTGTGAATCTGTGGAATTCTCTGCCTCAGAGGGCAGTGGAGGCCAATTCTCTGAATACATTCAAGAGAGAGCTAGATAGAGCTCTTAAGGATAGCGGAGTCAGGGGGTATGGGGAGAAAGCAGGAACGGGGTACTGATTGAGAATGATCAGCCATGATCACATTGAATGGCGGTGCTGGCTCGAAGGGCCGAATGGCCTCCTCCTACACCTATTGTCTATTGTCTATTGACTCTTCTTCAAGGAGAAAAAAGGAGAGCAGCTGGAGGAACTCAGCCAGTCAGACAGCATCTGTCGAGGGAAATGGGCAGTCGACATTACGGGTTGAAGCCCTTCATCTAGACTGAAAGAGTCGAGGGGAGGAAGCCTAAATAAAGGGGAGAGGGAGGGGGAGGGGGAGGGCAAGAGTTAGGTAGACAAAATGTGTAGGAAGGAACCGCAGATGCTGGTTTAAACCGAAGATAGACACAAAAAGCTGGAGTAACCTAGCATGACATGCAGCATCTCTGGAGAGAAGGTATGGGTGACGTTTCGGGTTGTGACCCTCCAGACTAGTCAAGGGATAGGGAAACAAGAGATATAGACAGTGATGTGGAGAGATATGGAACAAATTAATGAAAGATATTCAAAAAAATAACGATGCTAAAGGAAACATAATGCCATTGTTAGCTGTTTGTTGGGTAAGAACGAGAACCTGGTGCGACTTGGGTGGGGGAGGGATGGAGAGAGAGAGAGGATGTGCAGGGGTTACTTTAAGTGAGAGAAAACAACATTAATACCACTGGGTTGTAAGCTGCCCAAGCGAAATATGAGATGCTGTTCCTCCAATTTGCGATTAGCATCACTCTGACAATGGAGGAGGCCTAGGACAGAAAGGTCAGTGTGGGAATGGGAAGGGGAATTAAAGTGCTTGGCAACCGGAAGATCGGGTAGGTCCAGGCGGACTGAATGAAGGTCCATCTACAATAGGTAGATGCAGGTGAGGAGCATTTAGTTGACATACCAGCCAATCGCCTGTTTCTCCTAGTATATCCCATGCTTTGTTTATTCACCCCATTGGCACTATCTCACACAATGCCACAATGAATTCCATGTGTCACATTTACAGTCTGACTAACCAGCCTTTTGATATCTCCCCACAGTTTAAAACTCTCTTCCTCACTTTCAACAACACTTGTCACCATTTAAAAGATTCTTAATCACATTCAAATCCATTTTTTATTCACTTCATCAAAACTCAGATTAAGCATGACCCTTCAAAGTGTTCCGTTGTGCCAATTTTTAATCCAACTTGTCACTTTAGATTCTGCAAACCTTTATGTTTCTGATCATTTAACATGTGGGGAAAGTCTTTTTGGAAATCTGCTTTGATTTCATCAAATGCACCAGATTAGTCAACCCTGACTGCTCTGAGAAATTCAGTCGTTAGTCAGACATGACCTTTCCTCAATAGATTCGTGCTGATTGATCTTGATTAACCTGTGTCTCTCAGTGCTGATTTATGCTGTTGCTCAGGACACGTTTTACGCTGCCGAAGGACTTGTTACAATATTCCAATCACCCCCATCATTCAACAAAGCTGCAAATCACTGGAAAAGCACAAAAATAATATGCTTTTGAAAAAGCTGAATTAGGCCATACCCAGCAATGGCAGGCCAGTCTGCCTTACCTCAATCAGAAGCCAACAAATAGACAATAGACAATAGGTGCAGGAGGAGGCCATTTGGCTCTTCGAGCCAGCACCACCATTCAATGTATAAGAAAATAACTGCAGATGCTGGTACAAATCGATTTATTCACAAAATGCTGGAGTAACTCAGCAGGTCAGGCAGCATCTCGCGAGAGAAGGAATGGGTGACGTTTCGGGTCGAGACCCCTCTTCAGACTGATGTCGGGGGTGGGACAAAGGAAGGATATAGGTGGAGACAGGAAGATAGAGGGAGATCTGGGAAGGAGGAGGGGAAGGGAGGGACAGTGGAGCTATCTGAAGTTGGAGAAGTCGACGTTCATACCACCGGGCTGCAAACTGCCCAGGCGAAATATGAGGTGCTGCTCCTCCAATTTCCGGCGGGCCTCACTATGGCACTGGAGGAGGCCCATGACAGAGAGGTCAGACTGGGAATGGGAGGGGGAGTTTAAGTGCTGGGCCACCGGGAGATCAGTTGTGTTAATGCGGACCGAGCGCAGGTGTTCAGCGAAGCGATCGCCGAGCCTGCGCTTGGTTTCGCCGATATAAATAAGTTGACATCTAGAGCAGTGGATGCAATAGATGAGGTTGGAGGAGGTGCAGGTGAACCTCTGTCTCACCTGGAAAGACTGTTTGGGTCCTTGGATGGAGTTGAGGGGGGAGGTAAAGGGACAGGTGTTGCATCTCGTGCGGTTGCAAGGGAAAGTGCCCGGGGTTAGGGTGGTTTGGGTAGGAAGGGACGAGTAGACCAGGGAGTTATGGAGGGAACGGTCTCTGCGGAACGCAGAGAGGGAAGGGGATGGGAAGATATGGCCAGTGATGGGGTCCCGTTGTAGGTGACGGAAATGTTGGTGGATGATATGTTGGATCCGCTGGCTGGTGGGGTGGAAGGTGAGAACGAGGGGGATCCTGTCCTTGTTGCGAGTGGGGGGAGGGGGAGCAAGAGCGGAGCTGCGGGATGTAGAAGAGACCCTAGTGAGAGCCTCATCTAAAATGGAGGAGGGGAAGCCCCGTTTTCTGAAGAACGAGGACATCTCGGAAGCCCTAGTCTGAAACACCTCATCCCGGGCGCAGATGCGGCGTAGACGGAGGAATTGGGAGTTGGGGATAGAATTTTTGCAAGGGACCGGGTGGGAAGAAGTGTAGTCCAGATAGCTGTGCGAGTCGGTGGGCTTGTAGTAAATGTCAATGTGATCATGGCTGATCATTCCCAATCAGTACCCCGTTCCTGCCTTCCCACCATACCCCCTGACTCCGCTATCCTTAAGAGCTCTATCCAGCTCTCTCTTGAATGCATTCGGAGAATTGGCCTCCACTGCCTTCTGAGGCAGAGAATTCCAGAGATTCACAACTCTCTGACTGAAAAAGTTTTTCCTCATCTCAGTTCTAAATGGCCTACCCCTTATTCTTAAACTGTGGCCCCTTGTTCTGGACTCCCCCAACATTGGGAACATGTTTCCTGCCTCTAACGTGTCCAACCCCTTAATAATCTCATACATTTCGATAAGATCTCCTCTCATCCTTCTAAATTCCAGTGTATACAAGCCTAGTCGCTCCAGTCTTTCAACATAAGACAGTCCCGTCATCCCACCGATGTGATCATGGCTGATCATTCTCAATCAGTACCCCGTTCCTGCCTTCTCCCCATACCCCCTTACTCCGCTATCCTTAAATACAATTATCAGAAAAACGTATCACTCAAAAAAATAGATCATTGGAACTTTTCGTGTAAAATTTGAGTGCCAGTTCATTCAATTTTTTTTATTGTGTTCATTGTTCTTCATGCATTTTTTTGGGGGGGGTAGTATCTGGGCATTGTTGGTAAAACTAACATTTATTGCCCACACTTAATTGCCTTTATGAAGAGAGTGGTGAGCTCGCTTCCTGTACTGCTGCAGTCCACTTGGTGAATGTGGTCCAGAACAATGTTGGGTAGGGACTTCAAAGTGCGGACTCACGGACGATAAAGGACCAGCGTTATGATTTCAAGTCAGGATGTTGACTTGAGGGAGTGCTGCTGGTCACAATGTTCCCATGCCCTTGGTGTCCTTGTCTATTTTGGTGGCAGATATCGTGGGTTGCAGTTGTTGTCAGAGTAGCCCAGGCAAGCTATTTTGCAGATGACACACTTTGCAATCACAGTGACCCAATGGTTGATAGAATTAACGATTAAGGTGTAAACGATATTAATCTAAGGGCTGCTTGGTTAGTGTCAACTTTCTTGAGATTTGTTGCAGGCCGTGTAGAGTGTAGCACCACACTCCTGGTGTTCCTTATAACGGGAGGCTCTGGGATGACCAGCTCACCTCGGTATATCCGGCCTTGGACCTGATTTTCATATTATATATTTTTTTCATATTTCAGATACAGCGCGGAAACAGGCCTTTTCGGCCCACCAAGTCCGCGCCGCCCAGCGATCCCCGCACATTAACACTATCCTACACACACTAGGGACAATTTTTACATTTACCCAGTCAATTAACCAACATACCTGTACGTCTTTGGAGTGTGGGAGGAAACCGAAGATCTCGGAGAAAACCCACGCAGGTCACAGGGAGAACGTACAAACTCCTTACAGTACAGCACCTGTAGTCAGGATCGAACCTGAGTCTCCGGCGCTGCATTCGCTGTAAAGCAGCAACTCTACCGTTGCGCCACCGTGCCGCCCTTTCTTGAGATTTGTAGCATTTGTACTAATTTTGTTGCATTAGTATTTGTGTGTACTACTTTGGGGCGGCACGGTGGCGCAAAAGTAGAGTCGCTGCCTTATAGTGCTTTCAGCGCCAGAGACCCGAGTTCAATCCTGACTACAGGTGCTGTTTGTACGGAGTTTGTACGTTCTCCCCTTGACTACGTGGGTTTTCTCCGAGACCTTCGGTTTCCTCCCACACTCCAAGGACGTACAGGTTTGTAGGTTGATTGGCTTTTTTATAAGTGTAAATTGTCCCTAGTGTCTGTAGGATAGCGTTAATGTGCTGGTCAGTGGTCGGTGTGGACTCGGTGGGTCGAAGGGCCTGTTTCCACGCTGTATGTCTAAACTAAACCATTTTATTAAACTTAATTTATTTACTAAACTTAGTTTTAAAATTTATCAGTATTTACGTGTACTACCTACATTTCTGTTCAATGGAGACTCCCAGGATGTTGATGTAAGAAAATAACTGCAGATGCTGGTACAAATCGAAGGTATTTATTTCACAAAATGCTGGAATAACTCAGCGGGTCAGGCAGCATCTCAGCATCCCATCCCTTCTCTCCTGAGATGCTGCCTGACCTGCTGAGTTACTCCAGCATTTTGTGAAATAAATACCCAGGATGTTGATGGTTGGGCAGGTGTGTGTGTGTGTGTGGGGGGGGGGGGGGGGGGGGTGGGGGGTGTTGATTGTGGTCAGGGTAATGACATTGAATGTCAAGGAGAGATGACAGACCTTCTCATGTTGGTTGGGGTTTGGACTTCCCTGAGGAACTCTAGAAGTCCCAGCCTTCAGCTGGGATGATTAACTTTCAAACATTGTACCCAATATCCTGCTTGTACTGATATTCCATACACTTGAATGTTTTCCGCTTGATTTCATTGACTTTAGTTTAAGTACGGTTCCTTGATACCACATTTGGCCACACCTGCCTGCCTCAGAAGGCAGTGGAGGCCAATTATCTGAATGCATTCAAGAGAGAGCTGGATAGAGCTCTTAAGGATAACGGAGTCAGGGGGTATGGGGAGAAGGCGGGAACGGGGTACTGATTGAGAATGATCAGCCATGATCACATTGAATGGCAGTGCTGGCTCGAAGGGCCGAATGGCCTCCTCCTGCACCTATTGTCTATTGTCTATTGTCTATTTCTCTGGCCATTCCTTCAGCTGACCTATATCCCACTGTAGACATTGACAGCCTACCTCAGAGACCGAAACTCGAGAAACCTTGGTGTCGTTTGCAAACTTACTAACCAACCCGTCTACATTTACGTCCAAGTCATTTATATTAATAAGAATTAAAAACCTTTACTCCTGGGTTATGTTTCACATTTTACTTAACATTGCTGCTTAAAGGGCCTGTCCCACTTAGGCAATTTTAAGGCGACTGCCGGCGACTAGGCTGTTGCCGAACGTTTGCCGGAGTGTCGCGGGCATGATCGTGAGAAGTCTTCAATGAATCGTAGTGGATCTCGGAGCATCGCGGAAACATTTTCCAAGTAGAAATTTCTCGGCAACAGCTGGCTTGTCGCCAGGTATCGTAGCTTATTACGGGCGCTGTCGCATGCTATCCCCAGGTTTGCTAGGTTGTCGCAGATGCATTTAGAAGCACGTAATATTAAATTAAGAAAAGCCATTTGAAGATACCAGAAGATAGTTTTGTTTAGCCAATTTATTTACCGTCAGGACATTTGACAGGTAGATTGGAGGCGACAGTTTGACGGTCAGGTAAGCGTGGGAATTTCGCGATGTTTCCGAACACGGTGTCATCTCTTAGCCAGGTGCTAGTTTCACAAAAAAAAGTAACTTGTATCGACCTGACTCGGCATTGTCGTGGTCATTGTCGTAGGGTAAAAGAAAATTTTGGCGACCTGCTACGACTTTGACAGTCGCCGGCAGTCGCCTTAAACATCGCGTAACTGGGACAGGCCCTTAACTGAATTATACCGCAAAAAAATATCTTCACTCTTTCGGCCTTTCGACTTCCGCTGATTCATTCTATAAAATTCTGCCTAGTGTCGCCCTTATCTGAACAGAGTTGCTGCAGACTGGTTTAAAAAGGTTTAAAATTCTGCACTTTCTCCACTCTTTACTTAACCACTGTCCTGATCTATGTTAGTTTAGTTGAAATCCTCTTTCACTGCTGCCTCGTTATTTTTTTCACTTCTCAATCATTTTCCCACATATTTGCTCTTCCATCTTCCTCTAATTGATCACGGCCTCCCAGCAATATGGTTCCCCCCCTCTTCAGTTCCGCACTTCAAACTGTTCAGCTTTTGTTGATTTTTCTCCACAGAGCTGTAATCGTTACTTTGACCAATATTGCTACACTTTGTTCATAGCCTCTCTTCAGCTACATTGGAAAAGCTATAATCGGGCACATCGAGCAGCCGAACCTTCTCTTCATTGGGCCACGTTTCAGTAATGGCCACAATATCATACTCCCACATGTCTGCCTGGGGCGTTTATGCGTCACATTTATTTCTCAGACTCCTTTCATTAGAATATATTCAATTAAACGCTGCTAATTATCTCTGTTTGCTTTGTTCTGGCCTTTACTGCTTCTGCTTTCGAGTTTTAATTTCTGCTCTCCAGGCTCATTTACTAAATCTTTACCTTCCACATCTAAATTTGCCTCTTTCACTTCTGAAACCACTTCAAAAATCGAATTGCTGGAGAAACCCAGCGGGTCAGGCAGCACTTGTGGATGGAATGGCCAAACAAGTGTTTCAAGTTGGGACTCTTCTTCAGACTGATGAAGAAACTACTGTCAGGTTCCCAATCCAAGCTAGTTTAAACACTCTCTGATAAAATCGACTAACCTTCTCATGAAAATGTAGCTCCTGGTTCTTTTTAACAACCACGCATACAGCAAAATATTATTACAGTAATGTAGTAAATAAGGTAGGAATACGATTCTGTGGAAGACGATATAAGATATTGGTTTAGTTTAGTTTGGAGCTGCAGCGTAGAAACAGGCCCTTCGGCCCACCGAGTCCGCACCAACCAGCGATCCCCGCACATTAACACTATCCGACACACACTAGGGACAATTTACACATACACCAAGCCAATTAACCTACCTACATGTACGTCTTTGGAGTGTGGGAGGAAATCGAAGATCTCAGAGAAAACTCACGCGGTCACGGGGAGAACGTACAAATTCCGTACAGACAGCACCCGTAGATGGGATCGAATCGGGGTGTCCGGCGCTGCAAGCGCTGTAAGGCAGCAACTCTACCGCTGCGCCACCGTGGCCAACCTAAATGTGACAATGAGTTAAACAAGCATATAATAGTATGTGGGAAGGAACTGCAGATGCTGGTTTAAACCAAAGATAAACACAAAAAGACATTTCAGGGTCGAGGCCCATCTTCAGACTAGTCAGGGGAAAGGGATACGGGAGATATAGACAATGATGTAGAGAGATATAGAACGATGAATGAAAGACGTGCAAAAAAGTAACGATGGTAAAGAAAGTTAGCTGTTTGTTGGGTGAAAATAAGAAGCTGGTGTGACTTGGGTGGGGGAGGGATGGAGAGAGAGGGAATGCCGAGGTTACTTGAAGTTAAGAGAAATCAAAATGATTCCAAATCGGGGGTAATATTAACCAAATGGATAGCACAGTGGTGCAGGTGGTGGAGCTGCTGCCTCAGGGCCCTACTTACCAGGTGTTGTAGGAAACAGTGGCGCAGCGGTAGAGTTGCTGCCTTACAGCGAATGCAGCGCCGGAAACTCAGGTTCGATCCTGACTACGGGCGCCGTCTGTACGGAGTTTGTACGTTCTCCCCGTGACCTGCGTGGGTTTTCTCCGAGATCTTCGGTTTCCTCCCACACTCCAAAGACGCACAGGTCTGTAGGTGAATTGGCTGGGCAAATGTAAAAATAGTCCCTAGTGGGTGTAGGATAGTGTTAATGTGCGGGGATCGCTGGGCGGCGCGGACCAGGTGGGCCGAAGGGCCTGTTTCCGCGCTGTATCTCTAAATCTAAAATCTAAATCTAAATCTAAATTCTGAAACAACAGCAGATGCTGGTTTAAACCAAAGATATACACAAAATGCTGGAGTAACTCAACGGGACAGGCAGCATCTCTGGATAGAAGAAATGGGTGACGTTTCTGGTCGAGATCCTTTGTCAGAATCAATCTGCATTCATATATAGTACAGTTGCACGAACAACTGTTTTCTCATCCTATAAACGTATTTAGATTTCTGATATCTGCAGCAACAATTGAATAATTCCAGGTATTTATTCACAAAATGCTGGAGTAACTCAGCAGGTCAGGCAGCATCTCAGGAGAGAAGGAATGGGTGACGTTCTCTCCTGAGATGCTGCCTGACCTGCTGAGTTACTCCAGCATTTTGTGAATAAATACCTTCGATTTGTACCAGCATCTGCAGTTATTTTCTTATATTGAATAATTCCAATCATGTTATTTTATAAAGAAACCTAAAATTGCTTTCAATCGAAGATTAGCTTCGAGCAACACAGAAGGCTCTCGACCCGAAATGTCGCCAATTCCTTCTATCCAGAGATGCTGCCTGTCCCTACTGACCAGGGTACAACCTTGACTTCCAGTGCTGTCTGTGTGGAGTTTCCACGCTCCCACATGGGTCTCCTCCGAGTGCTCTGGTTTCTTCCGACATGGGTGGGTTGTACAATACAATACATTACAATACAATATATCTTTATTGACATTGTACAGGGGTACAACGAGATTGGGAATGCGCCTCCCATACGATGCAATAAATGAATTAGCTAGTCAGTATTAATTTAAACAACCCAATGAAACAAATTAGAACAGTTTTAAAACAGAATAAAGTGCAAGTAGATCTGTGCCGGTTCACTGTGCGATGTGACCATCCGGCTCAGCAGGACCGGTTCATAGCAGCTATGGCCCTGGGGATGAAGCTGTTCCTGAGTCTGGAGGTGCGGGCGTAGAAGGCCTTGTATCGTCTGCCCGATGGTAGAAGCTCGAACGGACTGTTGCAGGGGTGTGAAGAGTCTTTGTGGATGCTGGTGGTTTTTCTGAGGCATCGTGTGTTGTAGATGCCCTCCAAGGCTGGTAGCTGTGTTCCGATGGTCCTCTGAGCTCTATGGACTACCTGCTGAAGAGCTTTCCTCTCTGCCTCCGTGCAGCTGAGATACCACACAGGGATGCCATGTGTTAGGATGCTCTCTATGGTGCAGCGGTAGAAGGCCGTCAGCAGCTGTTGGGGTAGACCAGACTTTTTCAGTGTTCTTAGGTACAACAGTGCCTTCTTGACCAGCGCAGCAGTGTTATTGGACCATGTTAGGTCCTCCGAAATGTGAGTGCCCAGAAACTTGAAGCTGGACACTCTCTCCACACTGTCCCCCATTGATAAAGATCGGGGCGTATTCCCCATTGTGTGACCTACGGAAGTTGCTGATCAGCTCTTTGGTCTTGGTGGTATTTAGGGACAGGTTGTTATCAGAGCACCAGTCCGCCAGGTGTAGGTTAATTGGTTGCTGTAGATTCTCAGAATTGGGCGTGAAGGTGAATTTTAGAATCTGGCTGGAGTGGGTGGAGGATGATGTGGGAGAATAAAACTAAACGGGATATCGCAATTGGACACTTGATGGTTGGAATAGAATTGGTGCCTGTCCCATGTTGTATGAAGCTTGGATTGCAAGCAATTTCAGGCTTCTTTGTAAAACCTCCTAATTGCAATTATTCGATCGTTGCTGCAGATATCAGAAATTGAAATATGTTTATACGATGAGAAACCGGATGTCCATGCTGCTGTGCTATGTATGAATGCAGATTGTGAGAATTAATTTTGCTGGGGAAGCAAAGAGTTTTGGGGAACCTTCACAGTGGCTGCTAATATTTCTTGAGAATCCTAGCAAATGGCCACTTAACTCTGAAAGGGTCATGTTCACAAGTGCCAACAAATGCGATAAACAGTCTCTACCAATGGATTTTGAGACACTCCGATAAAAAAACACCAAGTTGTTTACCATGTGTCGGAAGGAATTGCAGATACTGGTTTAAACCGAAGATAGACACAAAAATGCTGGAGTAACTCAGCGGGACAGGCAGCATCTCTGGAGAGAAGGAATGGGTGACTTTCTGGGTCGAGACCCTTCTTTGGACCGTTTTGTGTCTATCTTAAGTTGTTTACCACCAGGGTTTAAAGCATCACAAATTATACACCTTGGCTTGGTTGTTTTAGAAGTTGTGAAGGATAAGAGGAGATCTTATCGAAACATATAAGATTATTAAGGGGTTGGACACGTTAGAGGCAGGAAGCATGTTCCCAATGTTGGGGGTGTCCAGAACCAGGGGCCATAGTTTAAGAATAAGGGCAAGGCCATTTAGAACGGAGATGAGGAAAAGCTTTTTCAGTCAGAGAGTTGTGAATCTGTGGAACTCTCTGCCTCAGAAAGTAGTGGAGGCCAATTCTCTGAATGCATTCAAGAGAGAGTTAGATAGAGCTCTTAAGGATAGCGGAGTCAGGGGGTATGGGGAGAAGGCAGGAACGGGGTACTGATTGAGAATGATCAGCCATGATCACATTGAATGTTGGTGCTGGATCGAAGGGCCGAATAGCCTCCTCCTGCACCTATTGTCTATTGTGAATAAAATCTACTTTATCTGTGACCCCTTCCCCCATCGTGGCCACCGTGAGAGACAGACCTGCGACAGCCGATTGCACGTTTTTAGAAAAGTGAATGTCACTATTGAAAAAAATTGGAAAATAAAATTAATTAATAAAAGCTGCCGACTTGAGAGTTTTGTAACCAGCCGCAGTATTGGTTGAGCCGCAAGGAGGCGCTGGTGGACCTTGTCCTGGTGATTCCGAGGTGTAGCAAGTGGATTGCTACAGTAAGTAAAGTATCCACTCTTTCGTCATTCGGACACCTTCAATCCCAGACTAGTAGTATAAGAAGATAACTGCAGATGCTGGTACAAATCGAAGGTATTTATTCACAAAATGCTGGAGTAACTCAGCAGGTCAGGCAGCATCTCAGGAGAGAAGAGATGGGTCGAGACCCTTCTTCAGACTTACAGTTCCAGCATTAATTACCCTCTTTTCCAGTATGTTTCTTTTTTAAAAACAAAAGCAGTCGTAATTGTTCACCGTCAATTTGAAGAAAAAAAAAGAATACAAAGCAGAGGTCGCTCGTGTTGAAGTTTGCAGTTTGCTGAAGTTTCAGTGTGTAATTGTGACAATTGGTTGATGGTGGATTGAAACAGCGTGGAGCTAGCAATGGGGCTGCTGCTGTTGTAGGGGGTAGAGAAGAGAAGGAATGGGTGACATTTCGGGTCCAGGACCCTTCTTCAGACTGAAGATAGACACGAAATGGTCTGAAGGGGGGGGGGGGGTCTCGACCCAAAACGTCTCCTGTTCCTCCTTCTCTCCAGAGATGCCCTGCTGCCTGTCCCGCTGAGTTGCTCCAGCATTGTGTGTGTCGCCCTGAACAATACTGGTGTTTTGTTGATGTGAAAAGCTTCCAAAGGCGCCAACATTCAACACACACGCTGCCAATCCTTTCCCTGGCAGGTGAAGAAGGGTCTCGACCCGAAACGTCACCCATTCCTTCTCTCCAGAGATGCTGCCTGACCCGCTGAGTTACTCCAACATTGTTGTGTCTGTCTCAGGGGATTCATGTGCTACTTACTGTGCGTGTATCGCCTCTGTCTTGCTCGGTCGCAGCTTGGGAGGCTGATTGATGTGACCAGGGTGTCGAGCGTGGAGGGCCAGTTGCCAAATACTACCTGCCAGGAAAGGCATCTACAAAATGCTGGAGTAACTCAGCGGGTCAGGCAGCATCTCAGGAGAGAATGAATGGGTGACGTTTCGGGTCGAGACCCTTCCTCGCCTACAGGGAAAGGATTGGCAGCGTGTGTGTTGAATGTTGGCGCATTTGGAAGCTTTTCACATCAACAAAACACCAGTATTGTTCAGGGAGACACACACAATGCTGGAGCAACTCAGCGGGACAGGCAGCAGGCATCTCTGGAGGGAAGGAGGAACAGGAGACCTTCTTGGTCTTCAGACCATTTCGTGTCTATCTTCAGTCTGAAGAAGGGTCTCAACCCAATACGTCACCCATCCCTTCTCTCCAGAGATGCTGCCTGACCCGCTGAGTTACTCCAGCTTTCTGTGTCTGCCTTCGATTTAAACCAGCATCTGCAATTCTCTCTCCTACGTCTTTGTTTTAAAACCCATTTCTTGCGCAATGAAGGTGTAGCGGCGACCTGTGAAATCCACCAAATTCATTTACCATTCGGAAATTACACAGTCATTTTAGTAGAAGATGCGTATTCTGGGTCAAAGCCGGATTATTAATTATTTCAAGTCAGTCCATCATTCGTAAGATTTGTTTTGTTGACACACTGGCTCACATCGGGTAACCCACGAGAGATGTTATTGTTGCTTGACAGCGTAGCCCTAACAAGCGCTGTGCGAATTTGTTGCTGCTTGTATTATTTATCCATCAACAGGTATCATTCGCGGAAACCTGCAACACACCTCCCTCCCTGGGATTTAGAAGGATGAGAGGAGATCTTATCGAAACGTATAAGATTATTATGGGGTTGGACACGTTAGAGGAAGGAAACATGTTCCCAGTGTTGGGGGAGTCCAGAACCAGTGGCCACAGTTTAAGAATAAGGGGTAGGCCATTTAGAACTGAGATGAGGAAAAACCTTTTTCAGTCAGAGAGTTGTGAATCTGTGGAATTCTCTGCCTCAGAAGGCAGTGGAGGCCAATTCTCTGAATGCATTCAAGAGAGAGCTGGATAGAGCTCTTAAGGATAGCGGAGTCAGGGGGTATGGGGAGAAGGCAGGAACGGGGTACCGATTGAGATTGATCAGCCATGATCACATTGAATGGCGGTGCTGGCTCGAAGGGCCGAATGGCCTCCTCCTGCACCTATTGACTATTGTGTATTGTCCCCAGCGTTTAAAACAAGCCTCGAAAAGTCTCCAGTCGTTGATTCCTGCCATTGAAAAAAAAACAAGTTATGGACTATTTTGAACACAACGAATACGTCAATGTCTCAATACGTCTGTTTTAGGTCAATTTAGATCTCACGTCTAAGAGGAATTTGTATTCTGGTTCTGGTTGATTACTGCGCAAACACCCTCATAAGTGGTTGTCTGGCGCAGGTCGGAATGAGTAGAGTCGTGATTTAATTTTGAAGTGGGCCTTTTTGACCAAGTTGAAGAGATCAGGGGGTATGGGGAGAGGGCAGGAACGGGGTACTGATTGAGAATGATCAGCCATGATCACATTGAATGGTGGTGCTGGCTCGAAGGGCCGAATGGCCTCCTCCTGCACCTATTGTCTATTGTCTATCTAGTTGCTCAATCCCCTTTTTAAATGACTGAACATCGTGTGTTGGGTGGTAACGTATTCCATTCCCTTATCGTCCTTGGGTAGAGGGAATATTGGTAGCAAAGTTTATTGAAACTCAGCGAGTTGATAACAGTATAACAGTATAACAGAGCTTTATTTGTCGTTCGGTACCGAAGTACCGAACGAAACTACATAGCAGTCATAGAAAAAAAAGAACACAAGACACACAGCCCCAACACAAACGTCCATCACAATGACTCCAAACACCCCCTCACTGTGATTGAGGCAACAAAACTTCCACTCTCTTCCCCACGCCACGGACAGACAGCTCGTCCCCGACCGACCCGCACAGTCCCCGCAAGGGGATGGAAGTCCCCCCGGCCTAATCGCACCGGGCGCTGAAACGTCTCGCGGCCGAGCCGGGCGATGAAAGGCCCCGCGACCAAGCCTTGCGCAGCTAAGTCCAGCGGCCGAGCCGCACCAGCGATGTAAAGTCCCGCAGCCGAGCCGCACCGGGCGATGTAAAGTCCCGCAGCCGAGCCGCACCGGGCGATGTAAAGTCCCGCAGCCGAGCCGCACCGGGCGCTGCCAAGTCCCGCAGCCGAGCCGCACCAGCGATGAAAAGTCCCGCGGCCGAGCCTCACCGGGCACTGTTAAGTCCAGCGGCCAAGCCGCACCGGGCGATGTAAAGTCCAGCGGCCGAGCCGCACCGGGCGATGTTAGGCCCCGCAGCCGAGCCGCACCCCGCGCCGTGAGGAAGAGAAAAGTTTCCCCCACCCACACCACCACCCCCCACACATACACAACCAAAAAAAATACAAAAACCATCCCAACACCGACACAAAACAAAAAAAAAAGGAAAAAAGACGAACAGACTGCTAGTTAGGCGCCGCCACTTCCGCCACTGATGTGGGGGCCGGTATTTTGTCTTGTTTCATGGCGGTTGGCGCTTTGGGATGACGGCAGATTTGATGGCGTGATTTTGTGAATCTCCTTGTAAATTGCACTAAGTCTTAGCCTGATTCTGCGGAGCACCAAGGTGTCCGAGAGAGGTCAGCATATTATTCACGCTTGATTTGCGCTTGCAGTCATTACATACAAAGCGAGCTGCCTGGCGTTGTACGTTCTCCAGGGTGATCTTGTTGTTGTTGTTGTTGAAAGGATCCCATACAGCTCCACAGTACTCCAATTTGGGCCTGACCAGGGACTTGTAGGCGTTCTCTTTGACGGATGTACTACATGCGTGGAAATTTCTTTTACGAAGGCCGAGCGTTCTATTTGCTTTGTTAGACGCTTGACCAATATGCGACGCCCAACTTAAATCCTTGCTTAATTCGACTCCTAGATATGGGTGATGGTCGACAGCAAGTAACGTATGGCTACCCATGTTGTATTCCAATAGAAGTGGTGTAGTCTTGTGTGAGACATGCATGGTATGGCATTTGGTTGTCTTGAATCACATCTGCCAGGTTTCCCCCCAATCACAGAGAGCATCCAGATCCTTCTGTAAGGACATGCATTCAAGAGAGAGCTAGATAGAGCTCTTAAGGATAGCGGAGTCAGGGGGTATGGGGAGAAGGCAGGAACGGGGTACTGATGGAGAATGATCAGCCATGATCACATTGAATGGTGGTGCTGGCTCGAAGGGCCGAATGGCCTACTCCTGCGCCTATTGTCTATTGACAAGCTGTCTTATGGTGTTTTAATCACTCTATAAATTATGGCATCATCTGCGAAGAGTCAAACTCTGGACAAAACTGCATTTGGAATGTCATTGATATACAGTAGGAAGAGCAATGAACCCATGGCAGTCCCCTGTGGCACACCTGATGTCACAGGAGTTTCAATAGACGTCTTTCCCTCCAAGAGAACTCGCTGGTGTATCCATGTCAAAAAGGTCTCAATCCATTTTAGGAGGTTGCCGTCTATTCCTACACGCTTGTACATGAGCCGCTTGTGGGGAACCTTATCAAAAGCCTTACTGAAGTCTAATATAATCAGGTCAGTCTGACCCTTGTTATCGAGTGACCTGGCTCGGTCATCGATGAGTCCCGTCAGTTGGGTTTCACATGATCGACCCTGTCTAAAGCCACGTTGGTGGTTTGTTAGTACCTTGTGGAAGTCAATATGGCCCATGATATGTCGGTGGATTATATGTTCGAGAATCTTGCGTGGTAAGGAGGTCAGTGAAAGTGGGCGATAGTTTGCAGGATTTATCCTATCTCCTATTTTATAGATGGGGACAATGTTAGCATTCAGCCAATCTTCTGGGAGTTCTTCACTATTCACAGACTTCTGAAGGAATTGTGTAGGAAGGAACTGCAGATGCTGGTTTAAACCAAAGATAGACATAAAGTGCTGCAGTAACTCAGCGGGACAGGCAGCATCTCTGGAGTGAAGGAATGGGTGATGTCCTTATTCTGTAACCATGTTCTATATTCTCCCAGGAAGTATAAGTATGAAATACATATGTGTAGGAATGAACCGCAGGTGCTGGTTTAAACCACAGATAAACACGAAGGTGCTGGAGTAACTCAGTGGGACAGGCAGCATCTCTGGAGAGAAGGAATGGGAGACGTTTTGGGTTGAGGCCTTTACGTATTACACCTTCTGGCAGCTTGTTCTATATACCCACCACCCTCTTGCCCGAATATGTTGTCCCTCGGGCTCCTATTAAGCAGCTAGAAATTTGTTTCAAACTCCGTGTCCTGATACATATCACAGTTTGCTGGAGTCTGAACAATACAAATTCCTAAGATAGACACAAAATGCTGGAGTAACCCAGCAGGTCAAGCAGCATCTCTGGAGAGAAGGAATGGATGATGTTTCGGGTCGATACCCTTCTTCAGACTGATGTCAGGGGAGAGGGAGATACGTGTGTCCATCTCCCCTGTCTCTCACTACATCGTATCCCTCTTTGCTTTGTAATTAGCTTCCCCCTGCTAACAATGATCCATTCTACATTTTCCTTGATCTCCATTCCCTTTGTCCTATTTTCACACCTTATACTTTCTTTATCTATGTATCTCCCTCTCCCCTCACATCAGTCTGAAGAAGGGTCTCGACCAGAAACGTCACCCATTCTTTCTCCCCAGAGATGCTACCCGACCCGCTGGGTTACTCCAGCATTTTGTGTCTATCTTAGGAATTTGTATTGTTTAGACTCCAGCAAACTGTGATATGTATCAGTACACAGAGTTTGAAACAAATTTCTGGCTGCTTAATAGGAACCCAAGGGACAACGTATTCGGGCAAGAGGGTGGTGGGTATATAGAACAAGCTGCCAGAAGGTGTAATATGTAAAGGCCTCGACCCAAAACATCTCCCATTCCTTCTCTCCAGAGATGCTGCCTGTCCCACTGAGTTACTCCAGCATCTTTGTGTTTATCTGTGGTTTAAACCAGCACCTGCAGTTCAGTCCTACACATATGTATTTCATACTTATACTTCCTGGGAGAATATAGAACATAGTTACAGAATAAGGACTTGCCTGTGTAAAGTGGAGATGAAGGGGAATTTCTGCAAAACGTCGGGAATCTTTGGAGTTCACTTCGGAGGTTGAATAATTGAACACAATCAAGGTTGAGACAGGCAGAATTGTAATCCCCAGAGGAGTCAAGGGTTATAGGTAACAAGCAAAGAAAGTGCTGAGGCCAAGACCAAGTCAGCTATGATCACACTGAATGGTGAAGTAGACCCGAGAAGCCTTCTGATCCGATTCCTGATCCCATTTCTAATGCTCTTATCCATGACTGGGCCGCCGTGATAAAACGTCTCTTTATTTGCGAGTCATAGAGCGATACAGTGTGGAAGCAGGCCCTTCGGCCCAACTCGCCCACACTGGCCAACACCAGTCCCACTTGCCTGCGCTTGGTCCATATCCCTCCAAACCTGTCCTATCCATGTACCTGTCCATAACTGTTTCTTAAACGATGGGATAGTCCCAGCCTCAACTACCTCCTCTGGCAGCTCGTTCCATAATCCCACCACCCTTTGTGTAAAAAAAAAGTCACCCCTCGGATTCCTGTTAAATCTTTTCCCTTTCACCTTGAACCTATGTCCTCTGATCCTCGATTCCCCTACTCTGGGCAAAAGACTCTGTGCATCTATCTTTTCCTCTCATGATTTTATACACCTATATAAGATCGCCCCCCCCCCCCCCCTCATCCTCCTGCGCTCCATGGAACAGAGACCCAGTCTTGTCAACTTCAATTAAAGTTGTGGGGTGGCGGGAGTGGGACTTTGGTACGTGCGGCTGTTGGAAGACCGCTTTGGAAATGGGGCCACGCAGCAGGTGGTGGCAAATGTGCAGCTGCAGCCCAAGAAACCAGCGAAAGTGGTCAGTGGAGAGGAATAGCCCGGCTCCACTCCCCGTGATTAATGAAGCTAAATGTTTTAGTTAGCAAACCATTCGTGGCATTATTGCACGAATAGCAATTTCAGCATCAGCAACGACAATTACAACTTACTGTATGTAGAACGTTAATGGTTATTATTTAGGATGAGTGCCGTGAATGCATAGCAGGGACAATTTAGCAGAGGAAGGTAGACTGGGCGTGTTTGACAGCCTCTTTTCGCTTCTCTTCTCTCCTCCCTCTCTCTCCCTCTCCCCTCTCCTCCCCTCTCCTCCCCTCTCCCCTTCTCTCTCCTCTCCTCTCCTCCCCTCCCCCTCCCCTCCCCTCCCCTCCTCTCCTCTCCTCCCCTCCCCTCCCCTCTCCTCCCCTCTTCTCTCCTCTCCTCTCCTCTCCCCTTCTCTCTCCTCTCTCCTCCTCTCCTCCTCTCCTCTCCCCCTCTCCTCTCCCCCTCTCCTCTCCTCTCTCCTCTCCTCTCCCCCTCTCCTCTCCTCTCCTCTCCTCTCCTCTCCTCTCCTCTCCTCTCCTCTCCTCTCCTCTCCTCTCCTCTCCTCTCCTCTCTCCTCTCCTCTCCTCTCTCCTCTCCTCTCCTCCTCTCCTCTCCCCCTCTCCTCTCCTCTCCTCTCTCTCCCCTTCTCTCCTCTCCTCTCTCCTCTCCTCTCCTCTCTTCTCCTCTCCTCTCCCTCGTTTTCATTAGGCGTCCTGACCGGAATGTAGACGTGCTGATTGATTTCCTTCCTGACATCAACAGATGACCGCATA